>NC_051141.1:6325146-6456276 GCF_014839805.1 Manduca sexta | reverse complement strand
ACCAGTGTAGATGGAGAAATGTACACAATACTATGTGAAGTACAAACAATGTATTGGAGTGCAAACACTCAGGTATATTAGATCAGCCTTTGTCTTACTACAAATCGCATATAGGTAATCAAACCAGTGGCTCAGACGTGTGGCTATAGTGCCGTAGTACTTGTACAGCTATTCAAACATTTGTGATGCCCCAATTCATGCTTACTGAATGGTGTTCCAATAGATACGCTCAAAATATTACAACCTCTAAAATAATGTTAGTTATTACTCTATGAAATCTACATTCTAAAAAGGTCACTGTTAAATCATAAAAAAACAAAAAGATTCCAAGTATGACAATGAATTATTAAGTAGCACGAATATCGAAATTGCAATGCCGCTATGAATTCTGGATGCAAATAAATATTAAACGCTAAAAAGTACAGCGCAATACCTGTCTCGCACACCTTTGAAAATATGTCGAAATTATACAGGCACGTGGAATAAGTGCACGCCAAGTAAATAAATTTCTTTATGCTATTCCATCGGAAATGGCTGTCGATGCTGTGATCCTGAAAAGGCGACACTGTTAGAAACCAATAATAGTTAAATTTCAACAAGGTTTGGAATGCGTTGGTCTTTTAATCGGGTCGCGTATGAGTTCGGTGCTTCATTTATGTTATTTGTAATTTGTACGTAATTAACTAAAAATATGCGTATAATTTACATAGGCTCATTCGAAGTGTAAAAAATAAAAATATTAGGGTCTCGATATAAATGATTTACCACACATCCTTCTAAAGTGCTGGCGTAGTCGGATCTACATTTATAGCGGGGATTTGTTTGTTTTAACATGCTAACGATACACCAATTCGCAACTCTAGACTGGCCAATTAAATTTAGAAAATTAACTGCGGATTTATAAGATGTTTATTCTGAACATGGCACACTCCATGGCATGGCTGTTTTGCGTATGAGATACGCACTGCTCTGGAGTTCCGAGTCGGACAGTGGTATTGGATTTTTCTACTTTTCACTTCTCTGTGTCGTTATTTTTCAAAAAATAGTTATGCAGAAATAATTTAACTTCAAAATATATTTTAAACGGAACCAGCTTTGAAATGCACGTGAAACTGTTTCATGAAATATGAATAGCCATGTTTAAGTTCTGCTTCGCCGCAACCGTGTAAATAGCAGCCAATATTATTAAATTTTAACACGTTCACCAATTAATTAACAATGATCGTAATTATATAAAGCCCCTTCGGCGTAACTTGTGTATTTTATAATATAAAAGAAGGTAAATTAAAGTCATGGGTGGAGTTTAGAGGTAGAGCAGGAAGGCCAGCTAAGTTAACCATTGCAGCTACAAAAAAACATTGTTAGGAAATTGACCTTACTTTTATAGATATTAAGATCTACGTCCATCAATTTGGAAAAAATTACAATCAGCAAGAAAAGAGTTAATTTACGCGAATTATGATGCCAATCAATCCTATTGGTTATACCAGTGGCGGTTTTTTCATTGAAGCCCAAAAGCCTGGCTTCTACTTGGAAGCTAAGTACTTCCTGCGCCATGGGTCATTGCAATGGTTTACCTCGAGCACCTACAAATACACCACCATACTTCTACTACTACTATAATTATAATTATTTTAATGTATTGCACTATAATTGTATTTATTAATAAGTTTTTGCCACATTTTCTCTCAATGGAACTGGCAGCACCAGTTATTTGTTTTGATTGGGCCGGTGATACATTTTAAGTATTTGTGTTTATTAACTGATATTTTGAGTTATTTTAAACATTTAAATACAAAAAAGATGAGTGTAATTACTTGTGATGGTTTTATGTGTGCAAAAGTTTTGATCGGGGAGAATAAGGTCAATTTGCGAGGTTATGATGAAAAGAACTTTAAACTAGTTGGCGAGTGACGCGTAATGTAAGCCTGACTTGAAGAAACTTATAAAATACTTATATCAGTAACCAGAACTAATTGGCGTGGTGGATGCTGCGTTACATAACGTGAATAAGCATTAACTAGTATTATTGGTGTTGCATATTTTTTTCGAACGAGACAAGTGTTTGGAATATTTCTGGTTAAGAATAATTGGAACCATTTATCAGTGGTATCGAAAGATATTCTGATTCGAAAAAAGATACTATTATCATGAATACAGTCATGTTATTTTATGATTTCGGTAAACAGCGAATTGTAAAACTATCTCGCTAATTAATTAGTTACAATATGTGAAGAAATTTCTAAAAAAATGCACTAATAAATTTATTTTAGCGTTAAGAGGTGATTAAGCATTGCTAAAAACATCACCGGTTTCCTAGTTTAAACCTTATTAAGAGGCAAGATGAGAGGTTATGAATTACAGTTGAACGGTTAAATTTGGGTTTTAACTAAACATAGTTTTGCGATTTTTTATGAGTAAGGCTGATAATCGATAAATGGCTTATCATTCTAGGCAATATAATAACCATAGGATGGATATAAGNAAAAAAAAAGAGAAAGAGAGGGTTACTTCTCGAAACAACCAGATTAGGCTACAGAATGCCTTTTACCACTTACATGATGTTATGAGCTCGTGCTGCGTCTTAGTCCTTTTAAGTTTAGCTTTTTTGTAATTTGTTCCTCCAAACATGACTTTAATGTGTGTATTATTTTTATTTTTATGTGGGTAATTTGTCAACATTTTTATGACTATATCTGGTCAATAAACTTAATGTATTCCAAGTAAAGATAAAATAAATAATGACGCGTTACAACATTTATTTTATGAAAACGTCAGTCAAATCAACGAGGTCCTTCAAATAAATAATTATTTAATCTTTATCCTTCGAATGCGACTTATTCATTGAGAGATGACGCTGCATAATACTTAAGAGTGGGTACTAAAGTTAAGTGTTTTTATATTTTTTCGTAGAATCCACAAATACGCGCATGACAGCCTAAGAACGATGCCAGTGCACCAAGAACTTTTATTTCAACACCAATCAAATATTATACAAGTGATATATGTACTTCAAGAAAATGTACTACTCATAAATGTACTGCAAATCTTAACATTTGAGTGTTTGAAGTGAGTACGACGATCGACGACGAGTATCTCATAAGTAATTGAGCGAACTTCCTCACATACATTAGAGCTCTTCAAGAAACATTCCAGCTCTCACTGCACATGAAGAAGGAAATATTTAATAAAAATGTTATTAAAAATTTGTTGGCATTATATGAAGTTTTCTAAAGGAGTCAGGATATAATGACATTAAATACAAATCGATTTAAAACTAAATATTTTTTTATTAAGGTACTTACTATATTCTAACTATAATACGTTAAATGATTACATCTTACAATGATTCTTATAATTTCGTGACATAGAGTGCAGACAGAATCTTATGATGCACTAGCTTCCGCTCGCAGCTTCGCCCGCGTGGATTTCGGACTTCAAAAATGGAGGAGGTGCTCAATTTGTCGGGATGTTTTTTTAAGTATGGTGGTATGCAGGTGGTCCGATTGTCCTATCAGGGTCTGATGATGGGATCCTGGTGAAATCGAAGGAAGCTTATAGCATGATTCAGTATTCACGCGTGATGGCTTATTATTAGCGTGTTTCATGTATAACTTTGGTGTTTCTATACCGATTTCTATGATTCTTTTTTATGGAATATTTAATAATGTTAACTTTTTTAATTAGGGATGACTGAGAGTATTATAAACGTAAGAGTAGTCAAATATAATGAGAAAGCTTCGAACTGCTAAGCTATCGGGAGTTACACGTGTTATTGTGAGTCAACCATAAAAGATAGACATAATATGCTGTCGTGGGATATTTTTACATAATTTTAAGGAGAACATTTCCGTCATACATGATTTCTGCGTAGCTTTAACCATTAAGGTTGCACACGCGACGGAAGCTTAAAAAATGGTGTAACTTCTCCCGTTTTCCCAACATTTCCCTTCACTGCTCTGCTCCTATTAATTGTAGCGTGATGAAAAGTATACTATAACCAGCACAGGAGTATGACAAATAATTGTACCAAGTTTCGTTAAAATCCGTCGAGTAGTTTTTGTTTCTATAACGGTTATACAGACAGACAGACAGACGGACAGACAGAAAGACAGACAGACAGACAAAAATTTTACTAATTGCATTTTTGGCATCAGTATCGATCCCTAATCACCCCCTGATAGTTATTTTGGAAATATATTTCATGTACAGAATTGACCTCTCTACAGATTTATTATAAGTATAGATAGATAGAAGATAGAAGAAGAAGAAGAAGATAGATTATAGGCAGTTAGAATATTAAAAAATTCCATACAATCGATTGGACTAATTAAATCAACCGTACCTATTACACTAAGATCTGTTTCTCTTTCGCTTTTAGAAATAATTGTTCTTTCATAACAAACAAAGATAAAAAACGAATACATACGCACATCGAACGTATAACTTCGACGTGATTAGCGATCCATTGAAACGTATGCATCCCGGGGCGTTACACTTCCCATCATACAACATTTCACGCGACCGATTCCGCGAACATCACCGGACATGTTAATGAGCTTTTATTATTGAATAAACAATTACCAAGTACTGTCATTATACGATAATTGAATTACGTGCAAATATCAAGAGGGATTCAGCCTTTTATTGACACAGTGGATGCGTATGATTAATAACTTGATTTATAAAATTACAATGATCGGCGCGCATGCTAACTATATTGGGAAATTAAGCTTTGTCATCTTTTATATCAGACAGAAATGTTTTCCTGTTTAAAGGATTATGAAATGCAAAGGCATCGTTTATTGTGTTTACCTCTACAATTATTTCGTATTTTATAATGTTTATATGATTTCAGAATGGCTTTTAGTGTTTCTATAGCATTGTTGCGTAATTACGGACAAAGAGTAATGGCGGATATTTAAGTTAAGTTATATCAGAAAAGCATAGAAGATGTGTTAAATAATCCAAAGGTGAGTAGACCTCCAAAGTTATGCCAAACATTGAAAGTTGAAGTAGTAATGCGCTCGCTGTACTTGAAGATTTTGAACAACTTCAACATTTTTATGAATTAAATGGTGATAATAAACTAGGAAAACACTGTTTGATTTTTTGTGAAATATTTGCTAATTGAACAACCTAGTCAAGCACTCGTAATAGATGTCGCGCGATTTCATAATCTCTAATATTTATATTTTTTCTAGGCACGGAAAATAAACCGATATGGAGTGAGGACCATATTATGTGTCGATCTATGGTTTCCATTAACGATTGGTGATTATTTCTCGACATTGGACATAATTATCCCGGCCTGTTTACCGACCCCGGAACGCAACACACTTACGTGGCCCACTATGGCAAGGTTTTAATAATTCATTAGGTTTGCTTTTTGGTTTTGTGAGTGGCCATGGCGGATAATTTGAGTGGTGTTAATTCAAATAGCCGTATTTGTCTCTAAACAATGAATTTATAAGGTACCTATTGGGTTTGTATTTGATAATTTGTTCATCATTACAGTCGTATGGATCATCATCATTGCAATAGATGAGGGCAATTGGTAAATAATTTAACAAATACCCTGTACTGCACTGAAAGTTTTTCTAAATTATCGTCCTATGAGAAGTGCATAAGTGGAAAGCACTTCGAAGAGCTCTTTATGTAATTTTTGCGCCTTTTAAAGCCCGTGATACCTCACTTAACAACCGTAATTACTCCACATATAATATATAATAATAATATCAGCCCTGTATTATATACTGTCGCTCTGCTGGGCACGGGCCTCCTCTACTACTGAGAGGGATTAGGCCTTAGGCCACCGCGCTGGCCGAGCGCAATTTAGTAGACTATACACATGCTGTGGGATAATTCATACATACATACATACATAACATCACGCATTTTATCCCCGAAGGGGTATGCAGAGGCGCAACTAGGGCACCCACTTTTCGCCAAGTATGTTCCGTCCCATGATGTGATAGGGGGCGAGCCTATCGCCATATCGGGCACAAATTCCAGACTCCGGGCTGATACTGAGCAGAAAAACCCAAATATAACTTTGCCCGACCCGGGATTCGAACCCAGGACCTCAGAGCGCTATTGTACCGGACGTGCAATACAACTACGCCACCGAGGGATAATTCATGATACCATAGATTTTGTTTTTCTTAAAATGAAAATTCGATTTGTTACTTATAACATTTACCTTAATCTATTACGGAAGTTTAAATTTGATAGTTCAAGTAAAATGTAAACAATAAATAACTTTGTAAAGAAATTTGGTCTGGTTATATTCCACGTTGCGCTTCAGTTTTTTCAATTATACCTATCTATCTAAATCTAATAACAAATATGTACGGTGTTTTGTTTATTGCAAAAACAGTTTATTGCAATAAGATATTTCCAACGTGAATAAGATATTTTTGTCGCTTAACAATTTTACCATTTGTCGTTACTTTCACATTCTCAAACTCAAAATAAACAGATTTGTTGTTTGTAGATATAGCTATATAACAAAGTCTTTACTCACCTTTCTATCCATAAATAAAGACATGCTTGATGTCAATTCCATTGTTGCAGTTATCGGCATAGTGTTTTCTTTATTACACTTATATTTTTGTTATAATAACTTATTACCCTGTGGACGGAAGCAATGTAATATGAAATGCAAATTATTATTATTATAATAAACCTGTGTGGCATACAATAATAATCTATGCATTAAACATATGAGTTTAATTATGTATCTGGCAATATTATAATGGCATATGAATTAATTAACGTATAATTAGGCAATATTAGAGTACTTAAAATAAATTAAGATGTATTTTTATAATGCCTTCGGGAGTTTAAGTAAAATATTTTTATTTACTTCGAGTTAATTTGTTTCTTGAAGAACAAACTGATGCTTTCTCTAGATAATCCATTAGACTACTAATAATCTATCACTACTTATTCTACCTCAATAAATAATTATTAAATATAAAGAAAGCGCAGCGTTGGATATCCAACTGCAAAGTGACGGACGAAATGATAAAAGTCATAAAACACGCTGGGTGCAGGCTTTTGACCAGTTCCTTTTAAAACCTTGAATGGAGATTGGAAACCTATGTTCATGTGGCTGATGATGATAGAGAAGTTAACAGCTCATTATCTTCTTACGGTGAGTGATATTCATCGCTCACAGACACCAACAATGCGACAAGTATCCTTTCAAACCATTATTGTACTTATTGATTGCATTCTAACAAACGCTAACTGAAGAAATTAGGATAGCCGAGACTTCAGGTCCGATCTCTGTACGCGCCACGCCGCGGCGCTTCATGTCAGCAAACCAACTCTATCACATTACACGGCTATATAACGCCATCGACGTGTATCGGAAATACTTGGCCAAAAACATGCTACCGAATCCCTTTGGTAAAAGGGAGTGTTGGATTAATTAGCATTAGCATATATTGTTAGCATGCTAAATCACATTTAGCATTTCACAAACTTACTGTTGATAATTTTCGTGAAATGCTAATTAATTCGTGCGTTAGCGTGCTTCGCAATAGCAAAGCAAGTATGCGCGCTCTCCTTAGCGCCCGCAGGAATAATGATAAATTCTGTGCTAAATACTAATGCCAATGCTAATGCAGCCTGTTTTGTGTTGTGGAGTGAGCGATAAAAAGGCGTAAGAGATGCGTCGCGCGAAGTGACTCATTGAATTGTTTATATTTTTGAAAAAATACCGAATATTAGGCTAATAATATGCTGCTAGGTGACTAGGTACTTATACTACATTCTATAATATACAAATTAATATCATATAATTTTAATAAAATGTATAGACGGTAATTTGGTGTTTAGTAAGAAAATTTAGCCATAAACTTAGTCCGTTGATTGCGTGCAAATTGCTATTTCTTCACTGTGCATTTTAATTTGCGAAATATAATTCGTAAATTAAAATTCATATTATTTAATTCATACGTCATATTAGCAATTAGCATTACCATGGTTATTTAGCATGCTAAGACATGACAATTATCATGCTAATGAATTTAATTCGAAATAGCGTTGATTGCCATCACTAGTAAAAGGTGCAAAGTAAGCTTATTCATTATACATCCAACTACAGATTGCGTAATCTAAGTATATAATATGTAATTTGCATCACATTGCCGCTCCCGCAAAAGTCGTCTCTTGCGTCAGATCTGGCAAAAAAATGTCCACCTATGATGACGGGTAATAAAATTTGGACTTTATGCAGTTTTAATAGTGTTGAAAATATTATATAAGAAACGATTGCGCGATCTCGCACTGAAGTGAGCAAAAATATTTCTAGAATGCCAATTCCAACTCGGTATGTGGATTTCACGAGATTGAAGTTCACTGTGTACCCTCCGGCAAGCTAGTAATGTAGTACTGAATCGCCTATACCACTGCATACTGCTCTTTATAATCGAATTCATTTTTATTCTATATTGTTTTACAGACAATTGTGTATCCACTTTCTTAAAAATAGTATAAGTAATGTAATCATTACTTACATAACCAATTCCATTATCCACTAAGTACTTAAATTTTAGTTCACGATTGATTATTTCAAGAACCACGAGAAAACTGCGCAAAGTAGATACGCATCACACCATGCTAATTAACCGCTCTAAACAGCCGATTATAGTTCAATTTATGGATGAAGAAATCATTAACTCAGGCATATGTTACACCTTTTACTTTATAGAAAATGATGATAACCTAAGATCATTGTCCATTAAATATGTCCGAGCGTAGAAAATAAATCATAATAATATCAGTCCTGTATTTATAGGTATACTGTCGCACTGCTGGGCACAGACCTTCTTTACTTCTGAGAAGGATTAGATCTTAGTCACCACGTTGGCCCGATGCGGATTGGTAGACCCAACCCCAAAATTGCTACAGAGAACTTCTCAAATATGGCTTCCTCACGATTTTTCCTTCACCATTAAAGCAAACAAGAATTATAATTCACAAAAAATACACATCATTTTAGAAAATACAGAGGTGCCTTTAGAATTTGAACCTGGAGACATTCGTCTCGGCAGTCCTCTCCACACCCAATTAGGCTATAGCCACTAATGCATCAACCGAGTGTCTGTTAATTTGAAATAATAATCAGGTAATATCCAATCGATATGTCAAATTATTAGCGGTAGCAACAGTTGCAAGTTTAAATAATCGAGTCTCAACTCAGTAGTAGTAGTGTTCAACTAGTTATAATCAAAGCGTCTCGCTATGCTAGTTTAATTAACTGTTAAGATAGTCACTATGTTAGCTTTCCGTTAGCTTTCAAGTGACAATTGGAAATATAACCGGTCCTGACATAGGGATTGTTCTCAACATGCGACCACGTAATGAATTAGTAATAAACATTCGTGAAATTGAGATAGTTTTAACTTTATGACTATCGGGAAATGTTCACTACGCATTATCCGCTGCCGTATGTTTGTCATTGACTGCCTCGGTGGCGCAGTTGTACTGCATGCGCGGTAAGGCAGCGCTCTAAGGTCCTGGGTTCGAATCCCGAGATGGGCAGTGATATTTAAGTGTATTTGCTCAGTATCAGCTTGGAGTCTGAATTTGTGCCCGATATAGCGATAGGTTCGCCTATCACATCATAGGACACACACTTGACTAAAATTGGGGCCTGTCCATAAAAAAATTGGGATAAATGCGTAATGGATGCGTGTGCGTGTGCGCGTGTGCCTGTGCGCGTGTGCGTGTGTGTGTATGTGTGTATGTTTGTCATAAATAAACATGTAAAACTAACGTTTTATTCCTGAAATTACAGCCTGCGATAAGTACTTATGGCTTTATCCAAAATAAATACAACCACCAACCAAGAACCGATCAAGAAACACGCTATTACATTCATAATTTTAATAAGGATGACAAGACTATAATATGAATTAGTTTACCCTTAAACGTTTCAAACACCTTATATTTATAAACTAGCTTTTGCCCGCGGCTCCGCCCGCGTTATAAAGTTTTTCAGGCTAAAGTTTTTCGTTATAAAAGTAGTAGTTTCCCGGGAGCCTATGTTCTTCCCAGGGTCTCAAACTGTCTCCATACCAAATTTCATCTTAATACGTTGGGTAGTTTTTGAGATTAACACGTTCAGGCAGACAGATGCAGCGGGGAACTTTTGTTTTATAATATATTTTTTAGAACTTTTTAAGTGGAACAATCCCATCATACATCATTGTTACATAACTTTAAACGTTTACGCAGCGCAGGCAACGGAAGCTCTCAAAACTAATAATTTTCCCCGTTTTTGCAACATGTTTCATTACTGCTCCGCTCCTATTGGTCATAACGTGATAATATATAGCCTATAGCACTCCAGGAACAAAGGGCTATCCAACACAAAAATATTTTTTCAGTTCAAACCGGTAGTTTCTGAGATTAGCCATTACTGCTCCGCTCCTATTGGTCATAGCGTGATGATAAATGCGAAACATAGCCTATAGCGGTCCACAAATAAAGGGCTATCCAACGCAAAAAGATTTTTTCAGTTTGGACCGGTAGTTCCTGAGATTAGCCGTTACTGCTCCGCTCCTATTGGATATAGCGTGATGATATATAGCCTATAGTACTCTACGAACATAGGGCTATCCAACGCAAAAAGAATTTTTCAGTTTGGACCGGTAGTTCCTGAGATTAGCGCGTTCAAACAAACAAACAAACAAACTCTTCAGCTTTATATAATAGTACTAGCTTTTGCCCGCGGCTCCGCCCGCGTTATAAAGTTTTTCAGGCTAAAGTTTTCCGTTATAAAAGTAGTAGTTTCCCGGGAGCCTATGTTCTTCCCAGGGTCTCAAACTATCTCCATATCAAATTTCATCTTAATACGTTGGGTAGTTTTTGAGTTTAACACGTTCAGCCAGACAGATGCAGCGGGGGACTTTGTTTTATAATATATTTTTTAGAACTTTTTAAGAGGAACAATCCCGTCATACATCATTGTTGCATAACTTTAACCGTTTACGCAGCGCAGGCAACGGAAGCTCTCAAAACTAATAATTTTCTCTGTTTTTGCAACATGTTTCATTACTGCTCCGCTCCTATTAGTCATAGCGTGATGATATATAGCCTATAGCACTCCAGGAACAAAGGGCTATCCAACGCAAAAAGATTTTTTCAGTTTGGACCGGTAGTTCCTGAGATTAGTCATTACTGCTCCGCTCCTATTGGGTATAGCGTGATGATATATAGCCTATAGTACTCCAGGAATAAAGGGCTATCCAACACAAAAAGAATTTTTCAGTTTGGACCGGTAGTTCCTGAGATGAGCCATTACTGCTCCGCTCCTATTGGGTATAGCGTGATGATATATAGCCTATAGCACTCCACGAACAAAGGGCTATCCAACACAAAAAGAATTTTTCAGTTTGGACCGATATTTCCTGAGATGAGCCATTACTGCTCCGCTCCTATTGGGTATAGCGTGATGATATATAGCCTATAGCACTCCACGAACAAAGGGCTATCCAACGCAAAAATAATTTTTCGATTTGGACTGGTAGTTCCTGAGATTAGCGCGTTCAAACAAACAAACAAACAAACAAACTCTTCAGCTTTATATAATAGTATAGATTATTAGCTTTTAATCTGAAATTTTGATTTGATCTGAAAACTAATATTAGCCTTGTAACGCTGATTAATATAGTCCGCACTTCACTGTTATTTGCGTTATGTATCAACGGATACTCATAAAAATGCCAAATAGAGTTTTTATTGCAGTTGAATGACGAGACGAGCATGCCGCTCGCCTGATGGTAAGCGATACAACCGCCCTTAAACAGTAACAACGCCACACAGAACTTTGAAATACAAATAACTGCGTGGCTCTGTTCCACTGCGCTTGTTTTGTGAGTTGTTTAGTCTCATAATGCCCAGTAATTACGTTGGCTACTTTATTCCTCCGGAACATAATAGACCAAGCACACTGCTGCCTGGTTATGGAAATAGACGTTTCTGGTAGACGTCATGCTGTCATGAATATTGTGTGAAATATGAAGAAACAGGTCAACTTCATAATCTTAAATGTAATATTAAGTATTTGGTCTCATATCTAAGTAAGGATTTACGAGCATAAAAACCTTTTTTATATGAAAAGTATGTTGACTTTGGAAATATTAGTGCTGGAAAAACTAAAACCTTTCACAAGCGAACCACAATGAACGTTTGAAATCGAGGTTAGGTGAAAGCGAAAAATGAAGAAGACATTTGTCCAGCCGCCGCCACATTTTTTAATACTGTCCATGCATTACATTTCTTACAAAAGGTTTGCATTAGAATGCAAGAATTGATAACAATTTTACCACATACTAGCGGTTTACTTAAAAATTATTAATAAAGTTATGACAAAACTGATAATCGTACCTATCACATGATTTTGTATATTTATTCTATCAATCTACTATAGTCAAGGAAATATGATCATACCGTATACTTACGTAGCCAATAAAATCCTAAGTTACTTCATATCACTTAAAAGGACCTTGAATAATGTTCAAAAGGGTGCCAAAATCATAATTCATAAAACACAGTATCTTTTGATCTTCGTTTGTAAATAATTCAAAAATAAAACAAAACTAAATATTGAAATACTCTACAATAGGATATTCTGTAAAAACTAAAAAAAACTGATCAATTCAATTCAATTTTTAAATTGTGGCTCCTAAAAAACTGTTGACTTGTTACTTTCATAATGTCATCTCAATCAAAGATGCCAAAAATTATAACTTTTTAAACGTCAGAAATCTCCTCAGGAAATCTATCGTTTCTCTGTGGATGTCGCACTCAAAAAGTTGTTAAAAACAACACCTCTGTATATTCTCTTTAGTTTATTTCTTTGTCTCTGATTTGTTCCGTATTTGTTTTTTTTATATTATAGCTTTTAATATCTTTGCATACACATTCGTAATATTTTTATTTTGAATTAATGTGTAGAGGTTTTAGGCTATTTAAAATGTCATTTATTCAACACTAAACCTGAGCACCAAACGGTCTTACGCCCGAAATTAATAACCAATCCTAATCCAATGTATGCTATCTAAGACTGATAATTCATTCGTTTCTATGGATAAAGCATGCCAATAACCAATCCATAGATTGAGTAAGCTATCTCTATCGTTGAAGGTAAGCAAGGATAGGCGAGTTAAGATATTGGCATGACGGTAGGAGACCAATCAAACGATAGTCGGCAATCTAAGATAGGTTTCAGTCTTGGATAGCAGATACATTATTAATTTCGGGCGTTAGACAATATTAGCCTTATCAAAATATTACCGTGAGTAGGATAATATTGGGCATTCTAGACCACCTGTCGCTCGGCGAAGCAAGTACGCCATCGCTCCGAACGGTGTTCTAGAATGCCCAATATTCATTATGTATACGTTCAAAGCAACAATAATAATTTGTATGTATATGTTTCCCTAATAATAATATCCGGCTTGAACGCAATGTAACGGCAGAGCGGTACGATCTATCAATTACTGAATATTGGGCATTCTAGACCACAGTTCGGAGCGACGGCGAACTTGCTTCGCCGAGCGACAGGTGGTCTAGAATGCCCAATATTATTCTACTACCGTGAAGTTGGCCGTAACTTTTCCTCTCAGAACATTTTCCTACTTCGACAATGGCAAAATCATCGTCTGTCAAATATGGAGCCACAATTTAAAAATTGCATTGAATTGAATCAAAAATTGTACTGAAAACAAAACCTCTAGCAAATGACACGACAATAGTTAGCTTTTGTGAATTCAAAAAATTTGAAATTCATGGAAGTTTAGTTCACTGCTTCAATCCCTCAGTTCAATCCAGTTCTATCCTATGAAAATAGACATATGTAATTAAAAATAAAGCTACTCCCGTTATCACCTATGGATATCACAATGTATCTATCCGTCTGTGGCATCGTAGGTACCAAACGAATACACCGATTTTGATGCGATTTTTAAGTTGATTTGATCGAGATGGCTTTAGTTATAGCTGTGAAAAATCTATTCAGGCGTTTGAACAACAGCTTATTTTCTACTATCACAGGCTCGATTGCTTTGAAATAACTATGGGTACTGTTGCTTTGGTGCTATTTCCAAGACATGATAACCTTAAAGTTATATAGTCATATTATATGCCTCTTCGTCAGTAATAAAAATAACCTATACTAGGTTATATAGGTTATTACTGAGAAACTGACGCTATGGTATTAAATAGTCTGCGGGAAACAACTCGTCAACAACACAGCATATTCAGCGTGTTTTTTTTTGGATATCGAACCCTGCCGTCACCGCCGGGGGAAACCCGCGAATGGGATACTAGAATCCCCCGGATCAGCGACTGCAGGGTTCTGGACAAAAGTTATAAGTCTGGGATAGTTGGGAAGGAAGTGTGGGGTAAGGATAAGAAAACTCTTAGGATGGGAGGAGGGAGAAAGCTAGGAACTATTTACAGAAAATATGCTAATTTGCATACTAAATGTGCAAATCAGGTAACAGAAAAAAAAATTATAGTATTTTACATTGGTATTCTGCTATTTCACGGTAGGTTGAGTAAGCATCGCATGAGCGCAAAATTTTTATATGACAATTTAGCAAATGTCCGCTCTGTGTAGGCTCAAAACTCTAAGGAAGTATTTTCATCACTACGGTCCTTGGTTTGGGCCTTCCGCTGCGATATCCATTAAATATATAGAGAAATTGATAAATAAAAGTATTGAAATAATCCAAGTACTACCAAGTATAAATATTTTTTTTATTTTATTTATTTATATAAGGATTTAAGGCGGCGTCTTGCAAAAAGGTTTTTCAAAAATACAACTCTATCAAAAGCGTGGACATTTCAAGAACACAGAACTTAAATGGACCTTATATGTATAGATTTTCGTAACAAAAATTATCTAACTAGAATGAAAGCTACCCAACAAGTCAAATACTAGTATAATGCATTATGTACTAAATCAATTAACATAGTTTCCCACCGTAGTTCCTCTGTGGGAAACCACAGCTATCTCAACCATCCCCACACCTTTGGCCGGCGGTAAAAATTTACAGATAAACTAGAGTGGACTTAAAAGGTTTTCTAGCGATACATTTCAAGAAGTGAATTTAATATTAGCATATTTAAGGCGTCGTGTGACCGTCGTTATAAAAAAATTACAGCAAAAATGTCATAATTAGTTTTGAGCAAAAAAATATATAAACAGATAACATAAAAAAAGCATTACGTCCTTAAAAACTTAACTTTTTCTCAATTGCTTTATATATTTTTCGGCTTGTACATTATATTAGGTACGTATTATAAAAAAAAACATCGTTAAAAACCTGATTGGTGTAACAAGTATTAACTAAAAAATAATTTGAACTAGGTAAAAAATGGGTACTATTTTAATGCATTTCTCACTGTACTTGAAGACTATTACAAGTATGAAGACATAACACCATATTTTATTTTCTAGGCGAGAATATCGCTTTATACGGTTTCGCACCAGCTATGATGCCGATCTGGGCTTCATCAGATGGTAGAACGCCATTACAAGGACTAATTCTATATTTTTGAAGAATCCCTACAAATAATATGAATATTGCCGACTTCGCCAGTGCATCGCCCGGACAGCGTCTGCGACCTAGAAAAAAACAATCAGTATTAGAAGTGTCACCAAATACTTAATTATCTTATATCTATATATATATAAAAATGAATCCCTATTTCCCTTGGTCACGCCATCACGCGTGAACGGCTGGACCAATTTCACAAATTTTTTTGTTGTGTTTGTTATTGTCATGAGAAGGATCTTACGAAAGAATAAATTAAGGAAGTTGAGCGGAACGTTAGAAAATTTGAGAAAAGTTAATTTCATCGATTGACAGAATGCGAGCTGCAATTCATAGTTAAGACGGGACAACGTTTGTCGGGTCAACTAGTGGCAAATAAAACAGAGCCAGTTGCAATGAAATAAAATAAACATACATTTTTCAAACAACAAATTAAATTACACACTGGACTGTGTGCCTAGGGTCGCGGCAAATATGCGTCCATGCATGGGCGTGCATTAGGTGTGGAGACCAAGCGCACAAGAGTTGCCTTGGGGGTGACTGCGTTATAGTTAAGTATACGGAAATTAATATGCATTAAGAAAAGTAAATGTATTAAAATAAAAGACGCCTTCAGGGACCTGCAGCTGAAAGCTTAGAACGAAATGGAAATGTCATTTTTTGTGTAAGCAAAGCATCGCCATTCAATTGCAAAATTCAATCGCTACGAAATGCCGTGTCTAATTTCCGACAAGTTTATAATCACGATTTCGATTTATACTGTGTGTAATAGAATATAGGGATTTTTTTACATTACTAACGTATTGCACTTAGCTATATAATTCAGCAACAAAAACGATGGAACTATATAATATATTTTCATGGTTTTTATAAGAAACGCTAATAAATTCGTTTACGTAACTATTATTAAAATGTAAAATTTTCTTATCTTAAATTTTAAAGTTATCACGCGACTTTTTTTTTACTAATCAATTTTTACCCACGATGCCTAGTTGTTTAAATTTTTTAAAATTAAATTGACTATAACGTATTGCAACTAATCAAAAATCGATTAATTTTAACGGAGATTTTGTGATTTCCATATATACTTATTTTTTATATACCACACGTCAATTATAGTGAACAAAACATAAAGAAAATATTTACATCAGTTAAGTCGTTTTTGAGTTTTAACGAATCGAATAAACAGCAAATCATTTTTAGGTATTTATAGATTGTCAAGCTAATCGGATTAAGCTATATTGGGTTTTATACATATTTGGACACAGCAAATTTTTTCCGGTTTTTTAAACATAAGAAAATACAGTGAGTCAATATGCCTGCTAAACGTCTATAGATACACTAGCTCTCAGCTTCAGAACAAGCTCTCAGCACTGGCTGACCTGACAGACGATGTCCTGTCAACTATGAATTTGCAGCGCGCATTCTGTCAATCGCTGAAATTAACTTTACCTAAATTTTCTAACGTTCCGCTCAACTGCCTTATTTTTTTCTTTCATAAGATCCTTCTCCTGGCAATAACAAACACAATAAAAAAATTTATGAAATTGGTCCAGCCGTTCACGCGTGATGGCGTGACCAAGGGAAATAGGAATTCAGTGTATATATATTCATATATTATATAGACGGTTGAAAGGCTAATTGACTCAAGCGACATTTTTTTGCGACATTAAGTTTCAAACATATAATTTAAATGTACATTTCCATGTTTTTTAACCTAGTTAATAATTTTCGGACCTTTCAACCGTCGATGTATCGTACAGTGGTCTTACCACCACGTTGGAAAAATATATTGCCGTTGTTCGAGTCGTAGCTATTCGCTTTATATACTTATTGCTTGAAGTACTATTGAGTTAAACCGTTGTCGATGACAACTCATTTACAATAATGCCTGGTAATTATTGATATTTTTCATATAAATGAAGTGAGACCGATCGGCTTTAGAGTCTAATAAAATGTCGAAGCGTTTATATAAAAATCGAAACAGTGAGTCAGTCGTGATACGAGTAGACTCACAGCGTCCGTAAATGTACAACCGCCATCGTTATAAATTTGTGTAATCCCTATAACTACCTTTTGTATAGTATATTATTGTATAACAATAATACAGGTAATATACATATTTGTAAATAGTTTTTAGCGCATGCCGCCTTACGAGCTATTGGTCCAGTGGCAGAATCTAGAGTTTTACCTCCCCCAAGAAAAATACCTAAATAAATATGTGCTTTACAGATCTTTACCAGACGAGACCAAACCAGAGGGACGTTAAAATGTACAAGTTACATAATAATGATTTATATAGTTCGCAAGTAACTGTCATCAGATTATAACCATAATAGACGTACGACTTGTCTGTACTCAGAATTGCCAATATCCTATCCAATATAAAACATTTTTAAATATGCAACATGTTTACGCCAAATATGAAAATCGCATATACTTTCTGCAACAGGAACATAGTCATTGCGCACACATATAACGCCTTGATCTCGAAGGGGGTAAGCAGTTACAACCCGGGCACCTATTATTCGCTAAATATGTTCTGTCCCATGATGTTAAAGAGGCCCGGCCTATCGGGTACAAATTCCGGACACCGGGCTAATACTAAGCAAAAAATCCAATCACGCTTCGCTCATCCTTGAATTAGGACCCGAGTTCACAGAGCGACATGTGCACGCAATACGATCACGCCATCAAAAGCAGTCTCATACATACAACATAGTTCAAGAAGAGCGCACTTAAAAGAGTTAAAGCCAAAATATAATTCGCTAAGTATGGTAAATAGTCGCATAGCGCAGTAATGCAATATATTATATATCAAAAATAAACAAATGAAAAGAAGACTTTATCGACGCTCACCTAATCCGAAGGGGTACATGTGTTCTGAATTTTTCAATATTCCTCGCTCGTCGATAAATCTTTCTGGATTAAATTCGTTCGGATCTTGCCACAATTCTGGATCTCTGTGTATATCACCGACAGATATTAGCACAGTTGCGTCTTTGGGTATTAAATAGCCGTCAACTATTGTGTCTTCAAGGGCCCGGCGAGGTCCAGCGACGGGCGCGATTGTGTACATTCTGTGCACTTCTTGTAGAAACGCAGAAGTGTATACCAACCTGAGAAAATAAATTAATTTTTATGTTTAATATCCTAATATTATATATACTAATATTTTAAATGGGGAAGGCTGTGAGGATGGATGTATGTTTTTTCCTCTGTCACGAATAAACTGCAGAACGGATTTGGATGAAACTTTACAGTAATTTAGTATATATCAGAATAACACACACAGGCTACAATTTATAAAGATTTTGCGTAATTTGGTCATAATATAACGATACATATCAAGTAAGTCGGAAAGAAAAATATCCAGGAAAACTCCTTCACGCGGGCGATGCCGCTAGCAAAAGCTAATAATTTATAAGCGTACGGCTTCCCATTCGTAAAATGACGACCATACGGCACAGTTAAACAATAACAATTTCAGCAATACTTTTAATTACAAAGCACTAAGAACTGCACCCTCACCCTAAGACAAAAGACATACTTATTTTGCTCGTAGTAGGGTATTTTTATATCCGCCCAGATAGCGTCCACCGCAAAAGGTGTTAAATCTTGCCATAGTGGCCCACGTGGGTGTGTCGTGTTGCGGGATCAGCCTTTGATTATCCGGCTCCAGCAGGCCGACATAATTGTGTCGACTGCCGAGGGGTAATCACCGCTCGTCAGTCGACATTCTACTGGACCCCACTCCACTTACCATCAGGTGCTGCAGGGTCAGAGTATAAAAAAAACACAAAACGCTAAGATTCATTATGCCTACTAATTCAATAAGATGTCGTATTAACAAGATCATATATTTGTGTGACCACGTTTTAATAACGGCCTTAGTTAAACGTTTTATAAGTTCCCACGAACACGTCTTAGTCATGGTAGCTTTGGCCACAACATAAAATCATGACCTACAAAAATACCTTATTTATTTTAATAAAAAGTGGTAATAATTAGCTTTATAGGATGTACACCTCAACTGATATTGGAAAAGATTTTCTAGTTTTTGGGAAAATTTTGTGCAAAAACACCGCGAGCCCTCAGTTTGAGTATAATTGAACTAGTTTTAATATGATCAATAATGTCTAATTCACCTAAATAGGAAGACGCATTCGATAATAAAATTATTGGGGTAATGACGCTTGCCAAATTGAATTTGCGCAATTAGTCTTCTAATTAATTGAAACTTCATATGGGAACTTAATTTAGGTTTCAGTCAATTTACGTCACGTTTACAATAAAATTATTTCTCATGTAATATTATGTTAAAACATCTGATATAAATATGAATACTTTCGTTAAAAAAGAACACCGAAATTCGAAATAAAAAATCTGTTCAACCAATTTGATTCGACACGGATTGTATAAATTCAATCAATTGTATCGAATGGCTAACTATTTTGCACAGGATAAAAACAGAAAAACATTTTTTATGGAATAAAATATAAATACTCGTAATTAACTACTCACTTAGCAGAATCCGTGTAACTGGGTGGTTCATCACCTATATTTTTGTCAATTTCTTCGATCATTCGTTCTTGTATGTTTCTATTTCTAAGAGCGGCTAAAATTGCAAATTCAAGTGAATTACCCGTCGTTTGTGCTCCGGCTATAATCATATCCAGGCATATAATTGTCAATTGATCATCTGAAATGAAAAAACGAAGTTAAAATAAATCCATTGCAGTTCTGTTATTTAAATCAATTTGTTTCAAACCTGAGCGGCCTTAACGGCTTCGATGGTATTACGAAATTTATTGGTCTAACGGAACATTATATTTTCCCGATATCTATTTTGGATTATCCAAATTAAAACCATATTATAATAAACCAAAGAGAATTTTATTGACATTGTGCAGTCTGGCTATAGGTCTGTGTTTCCATATATATTATAATTCTCTTTGGGTCTGTGTTTATGTAATGTCATAACAGCACACATGTGTAGTGCACTGAGTACTTGTACTAAGAATATTAAAATCCAAAATAAAATAAATACATAAAGGTCCCCCAAAAAGGTTCAGCGTCAGGCATGCCTGTCGTATGTAACTAAAAAACAAAAATCCTTGCAACTATACTAACGGTTTTGTATCTGCTATTACTCGAGATTTGCAAAATCACCGGTAAATAAATGGTGGCAGCCATAATATAAAAAGAAGAAGAACAATACTTACATGTAAAAGTGTCCTTATTATCTTGCATTTCTTTTAAATACATGTAAATAAAATCGTCTACTTGTATTTCTTTGTTCTTATGTTTCTCTATCGCTTCCTGTAAGATAAATGTTTCGTTTAAGCCACGGATCGCAATAAATAAACGGATAACTTCTGCCGATATTGCCTTAGCATTAGAGATGCACTTCTGAATTAATATTACTGCGATAAACTTCTGTACATTTAAACTATTTATGAATATTGTTTGATTATTTCTAAATATATCGAACATGAAAGGTTAGCCAGAAGCATCAGTGCAGCTAAAATTTATAATATTTATAATAAACTATCATCATCAACCATCATCGCTGAACATAGACATCCCCAAAATATTTAAGATCGATCTCTACAAGCGGCCTAAACCCAGCGAGTTACTGCGATAAACAATAATATTTTATAAATATTATATTTTTTTACATTATAATATCTAATAAATGAATGATATTTTATGAATTATAAAACTACAAGTAGGTATGTTAAATGAATCATAAAGTTTTGTGGGAAGGTAAACCGAGACAGCGCACGGACAAACGCCGCTTCTGTGTCGATTTCCCTCATCCAAGAGGCGATTTCCGTTCAAAGTAAAATGAAAAATACATTTTATATAAAAGAGCTCCGGTGAACTTGAACTTTCAATATAATAAGCGCATCAAGGCACAAGTGCAGCTCCATTTTCTGATAGACCTGGGCGTTCAAGGCCAATAATAACGCCACTGTCAATTTTAAAATATGAAAGACTAGATTTAAAAATGTGGCGCTCGTAAATATGAGACGTATTTCCAACGTCGACAAAGCTTATTACAGAGAAGCGCTCGTGTAAGGCACTTTATTTTTAAGTAAAACATGATGTATCAAGAAATTGCTAGTGAGGGGATATTAGAAACTTTTGATCGACGTTATTTTAAAATGCAGAACAGTTTCAAGTTAATATAGTGAAGGATTTTATTTTAAACTAGCTTTTGCCCGCGGCTCCGCCCGCGTTATAAAGTTTTTCAGGCTAAAGTTTTCCGTTATAAAAGTAGTAGTTTCCCGAGAGCCTCTCAAACTGTCTCCATACCAAATTTCATCTTAATACGGTGGGTAGTTTTTGAGTTTAACACGTTCAGGCAGACAGATGCAGCGGGGGACTTTTGTTTTATAATATATTTTTTAGAACTTTTTAAGAGGAATAATCCCGTCATACATCATTGTTGCATAACTTTAATCGTTTACGCAGCGCACGCAACGGAAGCTCTCAAAACTAATAATTTTTCCCCGTTTTTGCAACATGTTTCATTACTGCTCCGCTCCGATTGGTCATAGCGTGATGATATATAGCCTATAGCACTCCAGGAACAAAGGGCTATCCAACACAAAAAGATTTTTTCAGTTCAAACACGGTAGTTCCTGAGATTAGCCATTACTGCTCCGCTCCTATTAGTCATAGCGTGATGATATATAGCCTATAGCACTCCAGGAACAAAGTGCTATCCAACACAAAAATATTTTTTCAGTTCGATCTGATAGTTCCTGAGATTAGCCATTACTGCTCCGCTCCTATTGGTCATAGCGTGATGATATATACCCCATAGTACTCCACGAACAAAGAACTATCCAACACAAAAATATTTTTTCAGTTTGAACCGGTAGTTCCTGAGATTAGCCATTACTGCTCCGCTCCTATTGGTCATAGCGTGATGATATATAGCCTATAGCACTACACTTATAAAGAGCTATCCAACACAAAAAGAATTTTTCAGTTCGAACCGGTAGTTCCTGAGATTAGTCATTACTGCTCCGCTCCTATTGGTCATAGCGTGATGATATATAGCCTATAGCACTACACTAACAAAGAGCTATCCAACACAAAAAGAATTTTTCAGTTCGAACCGGTAGTTCCTGAGATTAGTCATTACTGCTCCGCTCCTATTGGTTATAGCGTGATGATATATAGCCTATAGCACTCCACGAACAAAGGGCTATCCAACACAAAAAGAATTTTTCAGTTTGGACCGGTAGTTCCTGAGATTAGCCATTACTGCCCCGCTCCTATTGGGTATAGCGTGATGATATATAGCCTATAGCACTCCACAAACAAAGGGCTATCCAACGCAAAAAGAATTTTTCAATTTGGACTGGTAGTTCCTGAGATTAGCGCGTTCAAACAAACAAACAAACAAACAAACAAACTCTTCAGCTTTATATAATAGTATAGATTTATCTTCGTACTCAATTAAATTTACACTCTATACGCTAAAGTTGTTGGTTTTCTCAGGACGAGTATTTGAAATAGCGAGTATTTAGATTAGACACCTTGGCAAAATTTGTGGACACGTTACACTTGCTCCGTGTAATCAATTTTTATGTAGATGACACACACAATTTTTTTGAGTTGAAGACCGACTAACATGCGAATGTCCATTAAATGAATGAATGGGAATTAAAAAAAGGTATGCGCCTCAGCAAATATGATTGTTAGAAACTCGACAGCATAGCTGCGATTTCTACGAGTTTTCTATGATAGTAATACCATATCTGTCAAAGCAAAAATCACTAGGAACTTCATAGTTTTTAAAAATCACAATAAAATCAATTGTTATTAATATGAATGAGTATAGGAGAATAGAGGCTAATATAATATGAGATCTGAAAAGTATTATACTTTTTAATCCCAAGGAGCAAAACTTATACCCATAACGTTTCATGAAGTCAGCATCTCTAATAGTAATTAAATATATTCAGACGACCTTAGTTAAAATGAAGCAGAATCTTTTATATGAGTGCTAGGCCTTATAGTATTAATCCAATGCAGTTAGGGCAGGGTTGATAAGTTTTACTTTCTACATTTCCCTTAAACCAACGTACTTATCATGTCACTGCACCAGTATAAATTGCCAAATGTGGCTCAACTCGCACTGGCCGAATATTAAAGCTACCCGTTCAGTTTTCGACGCGGCTTAACCATTGTCCTGTTTAACAAGCGTAGATGAAAGCTGAACGGGTTCAAGTGCAATAGTCATTTTTGTTATTTCAACTATTAAAGTGCTATAGTTTAATGCAACCTTCATATAATTGTACAAACGCAGTTATGCTTTACTTTTGAATTATTGTGAATAGACATTATTTTATTTAAATGGAAAGGGGAAAATGAAATGAATGTTAAAAGTAAATTTTAGTCTCGCGAATAGTACAAATATAATGTTTATTTACCCCGATCTGGGAATGTAATTTGCATGGTTTAGAACTTATGGAAGCTGCAACTAAACCAGCGATATAACTATAAAAGTATGTACGTCTGATTTCAAATGTATTATAATGAACAGTGCCTATAAAGGCATTAAATATTTGAGAAACTTACCTCAATAATTTCCGATATCTGTTGATTCAGATCAGCTATAAGTTGGTATCCACTTATCCTTGGGATGAAGAATCTGCACCACGGGATTTGGTTTAACAGCCCGCCCGCAACAACGAAAGCTTTCGACCGCACGGAGAACAGTTCTAATAACCGAGTCAATTTCTCTTGCTGTATCTTTTCCCCTAAAAATATATAAGAAGGAACTGAGTAGGGTAAATATAAATTCCCTGCATGCAGGCAGACTCGATTAAACAAAGAGCTTTGGGAACGAAACACTGACAAATACTAACAAAACAATAGCAATACTTGTCTTCCGTAAGATATAAAAAAAAGTTGTCAGAAACATGTACGCCTTTTAAAGAAAGAAAAATATTATAAAACAATAGTTTATTCTATGACATTATTTTACGGCAACACTAGGGATTATTCGGGATTTATTCCCGTGCGAAAAACGTTTATTTTTATGTAAAATGACCGCACTGCACCTGATAGTAATTGAAGTGGGGTCCAATAGAATTTTCGCTGACGAGAGGTGATTACCCCTCGGCAGTCGACATAATTATGTCGGCCTGTTGGAGCCGGATATACACAGGCTGATCCCATAACACGAGACACACGTGGGCCACTATGACGGGTTTTAACACCTTGTGTACGGTGGTCACTATCCGGGCGGATATAAAATATATTCTATGACCAGCGTAATCAAATATAAATAATAGTGATCCACACTGGCATCGTACGTAGCGCCATCTAGTCAAATAAACTGATAAAAAAACAATTATTTCTTATGGAAGCATATTGCTGGGATAAAAAGTTAATATAAAGCCTATAGTTAATCCATGAATCCTCACTTCGTTTAGCTATTTTATACGTTTACTTCTTACAAACATAAAAAATCCAAACATTTTTACAAAGGTTCCTATTTCTATTATTAGTCAGAAATAAAATCTAGTGAATCCGAAGTCTGGTGTGTTATTATTGTTATATTTGAATTTTTTGAAATAAATAAAAACGCACTTTTCATCACTAGCTTAAATTTTTCATTTGTCGTATTTAAATAACTAATACGCTGCGAAAGGCACTAGCGAAGACATAACTCGAAATAATATAAAAGTTCGCAAACAACTTAAGCTCCTTACTGGGTATATCAAACCAATACAAAGCTTATTAGGTGGAAAACTAAACCAGATTTCATCTCTTCATTTTAAAATCTTCAATGAAAATAAATAGGAAATACATTTATAATGAAATACAAGGTATAAACCACGGAAATATTACACACGTTTCAGTTAATATTATGGACAAAATAAAAGTGTTGCTAAGGTTTTTAAATGCAAGCAATCCCTACTTTTTGGATTTACTTCATAAGTTTTGAAATATATGACTAATTGAAGTAATTTTGCAAATATCCAACATGAAAATATAGGCGAAATAGTTTTGCCATAAAGGTGCAACCACAATAAGGTACAGAAACGCAGCGCAATATCACTTAGAAAATTATAATAAATATAATATACTTATAACCATAGAATAGACAATAGTATCGATTTGTTATAACGTCATATTCGTCAGTTAAGCAGTGTGAGCGACACCAAATATTATATTTATAGTACACCATTATTGGTATGATAGCTAATTGCGGCTAAGTCTTCCGCTCTGCATTCAATACCTACTCCTTAGGTATTCTGACATAATTAACAAATTACCTAGAATATCACGAGTATATGACGCAAATGGGGACATTTACGACATAAATTAATTATTAAATAACTGTCTGACCGCGTGACACGACGGCGACATATTAAAAATATGTCAAAGGCATTTAATATACATCATAAGGTAACCTCTATGCGCGTAGTGATTTAAATAATATTATTTAGATATATTATAACAAATAACAAAAAAATATATATTGAAATGCAAAATAAAACCTAGAAATCTAGATTTTTATTTACATCTTCATTTTACTAGTAACTCAAATTTCAATGAGGCATCTTTTCTTTCGTCTAAGATGTGTAACTTGTAACGAAATGCAAGTATTGAATAGGAAGTAACAGGATATTCCTCTACTTATACTCCATTTCACACATTATTATTTCTATTTAATAATATTCTGTTAACTATATATTAAACCGAATCGAATAAAGTTCAAATCGTCAATAAAACATTATTAATCACTATTCTCTTAGCTTTATTCCATACACTTTTAATTTATAAAAACACATTAATCTCTACATTGAAGTCCCGAGATAAAAGGGTTTTTCCTGGTATTGAGAACGTTTGGAGAAACCAGTAATCACATGCATCAAGTGACACAAAAAGAGGTATTGACGCGAAACATTACCATTTAAAGAAGTCCGTATTAATATCTGAATATGTTATTGTATAAAAATCCAACATAAAAAAAACGACAGGATTTTGTGAACAATAAAACTACATAATAATTTTCATGTTAATTATGTGAAAAAACACGTCATATGTACCACAATATTTCATGCAACATATTTTAAAATTTTCACGTACTCGTATGCATTAGTTAACTAATTCTCTCGCTTTGTTAATTGCAATATGCACACTTAAGTTATACAATTGAATATAATATATTATATAAATAAAATAGCACACAGCACAGTTTAATATAACAAGAATACAGAAGGTGACTTGTTAACAATGAAACAAAGTTACATATCTCAATAATATTTAGAACAATAACAACATTTTAAGGTATCGAACGGTGTTTCAACAATGTAATAAACGTTGATATCATAATAGGATAGCCACAAATTCTCCGCGATACCAATTTAAATTTACCCAAAATACCGATTACAACTTCTGCGAAGTAGTTCTGTTAGTCTTGAATAGGTAATTTGTTTCGATGGTATAGGAAATTGTCAACGTAAAAATGCACTTTAGGAAAAACTGGTGAAACACAATCATTTTATGGTGACTTTTTGATGTTCATGTTTTTGCAGGTTACTAACGGAATCCTATCTCTCTGGCCCTATCACGAATAGGACTTATCAGGTCACATAATTAGTTTCATGTAATTAATAAATTAGACACAGGTTGAAGTAATTATAGACGGATATAATTATCTAACGAAAAATATGTACAGTTCGTTAATAGAACATGAAAACATAACCTTTTTTTTTTGATAAAGTATTGTTTTGATTCTCTATTTTAACAATTATATTCACGCAGTCATTTATAATTGTTTTTTTTTTTATGAAATTGGTTTGTTAATTTGTACCATTATATTATTATTTCCTATGTTCATGTATGTTTAGTATGTAAGATATATTTACAACTAACTTTTGCCCGCGGCTCCGCCCGCGTCATGAAGTTCGTTGGACTAAAGTTTTCCGTTAACACTCGCTATATATTTCGAGTCTATATAACTTCAGCTTTATGTAATAAGTATATAAGTATAGATCGTAGTAGCCTATAATGTCCTAATGTCCTCCACAAGATCCTTTCATGAATGACGATCCTGCGCTATAGTGAACCAGTTATAGAAGTATAGATAAAAATTAAACGGCAAAAACTTGTTAATAAATCTGAAAATGAAATGAAATGCTAAACTAAAAGATACGTTTCAAATAAACGCATAGAATATACATTTCACGTCCATTACGTACATATCTGTTAATTTTTTAAATTAAATATGTTAGATAAGTGGTATCTAACTTTCTAATTAATAGGTAAATATGAAAGTATGTTTACTTTCACTATGACTCGAGACGATCTACTTATTCCGTCTTCTGCGTATTTTTTTTTATTTGCGTTGTTATATTCTTTGTATGTTATTAATTTCATTACCTTTTTGTATGTATGTAGGTCGTTTCTGTCATAGTTTTATTTACTTATATTATTAGACGCATAATTAAAAACGCCGGAACCGATTTTTCGATAACAAAGTTCTCGGATAACATATTTTTCTACAAAAGTGGAAAGTTTTATTCAAGGTGAAGTCATTCAAACTGTTAAAACCACAGAGATACTATCTCGAATCAACCGCGCCAAGCTTTTGTACAACCAATTTTACATTCGTTCAATCAAATGGGGCGGATACCGCGATCCGACCGCAGCAAACTATTTCTATGATTTATCAAGTGTACAGTTAGTTTTCAATGTTCATG
Organism: Manduca sexta; assembly: GCF_014839805.1. NCBI lineage: Eukaryota > Metazoa > Arthropoda > Insecta > Lepidoptera > Sphingidae > Manduca > Manduca sexta. Next base: position 6,427,955 of record NC_051141.1, on the reverse strand, counting down.
TATTGGCACATGGACATTCCAGACATAACCCAGGTAGATACCATCACGTCTAAACATAGATTTTAATCGGCTTAGCTATTAATCGTTAAATAAATACCACTTGGAAGGTTTGCTATCAGACATGTTTTTGTGAAAATCTATTATTATCCATTTACTAGGCGAGACATATAACCATGAACTTTTATACAAAAACTGAAAATTTAAAGCTCTTTGTTGGAATTCCCTTAATTGTACCAAATAGCATATTCGTGTTCCCAAAGCTTTTTCAAAATAAAAATGGCGTGAGCAACAAATCGAACCAACGTTACTTAGTCGCATTCACAATTATTTTCTATATTTGGCACCAAAATAAGACAATTTGTATTTTGTTATTTAAAGGATACATGGGTATATTACTTTCAGATGGAACCCATAGATTTTTTAGGAATCGCGGTCAAGCAGTTTGGTTTTTAAACCGGTAAGTGAAATAAATGTGGTCCAAGTAAACGATATTGCGTATTTTGCTTTCCTGTAACTTTATTAGTGATGGTTTACGCATGGTTCTATTGGTTCTATTTCTAATTACAACAAAAAGAAAAAAAAATAACGTTACTCATAATATACCGGTTGCCAATTATGGGGTCGCTTATTAAAATAGCTACCTAAACTACCTCGGTTTTAATAATAAACAATAGCATACGAGTATAAATACATGAACAAATGGACGAAAACAATGTTGAATGTTAATTAGCTATAGTCTTTTTGTGGTCTTTGAAGAAGGTTAAATTTTGTCAAAAAGTTATATCGTAATTTAATAAACTTATATAATTTCATCTATATCAAAGATGGTGTTCTACCTACAACTTGTATCAAAAGCCAAGTGTGAACATCGTCCGAAAAATCACAGGTAACTGTTATATCCCTTGAATGCGTAACAAATAAATGAAATATGTGAAAACGAAACGCAAGAGTTTTATTCACAGCGTTAGTTGGCTCGTCGCGGGATGAAACGTTCATACATCCGCGACCCTCGTCATTCGCATTTCGTTTTATACAATAATGTCGATTCGACACGACATTTACTACAGAATAATACGATAGACTTACATAAACCAATTTAATTCGACTACGGTAGCTCATATAATACGGTGGGATATAAATCTAGGTATGACTGCTGAGTACGTTTATATATATTTATTCAGATAAATATTTTATTTCTGGAAATTTTATTTTCGGGGGAAGCATGTGTTTTTGCTACCACTGAGAGGTAGGTGCAAAGGATCCTATAACCCGATTCATGCCGGCTGCCGTTCATGTATAATTTATGTAGAATCTAATTATCATCAGAATGATTTGTGAACCGCATTTATGCATATAAGTATATGCCGGTTTTCCTTTCGGAAATTTTCGCCTTTCCACAATGCTAGGGGTGAATAGGAGTGAAAAATAGACTAGTTACGCAGTAGACGTATTCTAAGGCGCGTTGGGGTAAGATCGTAGGAGGTGTAACATCGTATAAATCAAATAACTTGCAATTGTGTTATAATTTTTGTTTTTGGACAACACTACCTGCGACCCCATCTTGTTCCCTACGTTCCAATAGTTCACATGAATGATTCCGTCAAGTAAATAATGTTTACGGTGCTAACAAACAGAATATCGGTATTTCGTCGTTCCCTGGCAGATCCGGATTAACCCCATGCAAGAATTTGCCTAATTTTGATTTAGTATTTACTGTTTTCAATTAATTGTGTAGTTATATAGTATCATAAAGGGTATAAGTCTTGTGACTTGTTTATTCAAATTTGTCGAAACACTTATGTTCCCCGAGATCCGATCTTTACGCATACAATTATTTGCCGTTAAAGAACGGATAAAAATCGACCGATCTAGCACTTGTAGAATATTGCAAGTTTGTGTTAAAATGTACACACGAAAACGTCTGAACTCAGTCATTATGTATTTTTTTTTAGCTCAGGTGAATGATCAATTTTGTTTATATGTTATTTATTTACACGTGTTTGTACTATTTCTTCGAATATTTTAAAAAATATCTACAGTGTCAATCATGAGAGGTAAGATCGTATGCCTAGAACTATTAAAAAAACAAAGTTCGCTTCTAAAAATATCTTACGAAATTTATTAAATTTTTTGAATGTTTATAAATGACTATCTAGATCAGAATAACACATAGGCTACAATTAATAATGTTTTTATGTAATTTGGTCATAATATAACGAGACATGTCAAGTACCTAAGTCAGAAAAAAAAATCCTGGATAACTCCTTCACCGATATTACTGTAAAAGTTCATCCAAATCCGTTGAGTAGTTTTTTCGTAAAAGAAGAACAAACATACATACATCCATACATCCATCCTCACAAACTTTCGCATTTATAAGGATTGAATATAAATCTTATGTCGCGTTATGTTTCTTTGTATTTTACTAACATTAGCAGTTTGTAATTCCCTACTTTACCAATATATTAAATAAATTCCCGTTTCATTTATTCCCTTTCTTATACTAACCCTACTGTCCTTTGCCGGAAAGTTGGAAAATTACAATGCATCTAATGTAGCTCGGTAATCCATGGGTAGTTTTAGTAACTTATCATCTTTATTCTGGTAGTGTATTAGGCTCTAATTAACCTTTTATTAAAAACTTACAAACAAAATGAAGTATGCATGCGTGCGTTCAAAGACGTGAACTCATTCGCAAGTCGTTCATTCACTATTAATTATTTTAAAAATTCAATTTCATAGAATAAAAAAAGTAATTATACATTTATCTAATATTAAACTTGTTTAATGAACAATCAAAGTTCAATAATTAATTCTCAGGCTAAATATACACATCAAATTATACGCTTAATTATCTTTTTTGTACTACGTTAATTATTTAAATAATATTTTTATAGCTACGCGATTATTACGATAAGAATTGAATAATTAATGAACAAGGTGGTAGGTATGAAGAATGTACTACTAGTACCTGCTTTGAGACGAAGGTAAATAAAATGTTTCTTTTTTGTGAAGTTAGCACTTATAAGGTATCCTAATGTGTCAAGCTAAGGTACCTATCTATCATATAACTTTAATTACTTAGTGCAAAGAAGCTTAATGATTTTCTACAAACAAACGAATATCTTAAGCGCTGCGTTCACTCCTAAAAAACATACAAAAAAATTTAGAAACTTTCGGATTTATTATGTTGAATCCCTCTCAGTCAACCTCTCTGGTCTCGCTGGCTAACATAATTATGTTTTATATTATATTTATTTCTGGTGTCCCAAGATACAGGCCTAGCCCAGTTTGGGTACCCCTGGCAAATATGTTTTTGATAATATGCTTGTAATTTGTAACTATTGAAATTGTAAACAAAGTCGGTTATTAACAATAAAAAAATATTATTATTAAGCGCAAAAGGAGATTAGCCCGATACACAGGATATATTATAGTGCACACTGCACAAGTGTTTTCCCAATACACTGATGCACTCTCTGTTCCTTCACTTTCATAGTCCAGTAAGAAGATAATCCGACATGACCGGAAAGAAATCAGGCACAGGACCAACGGTTTTACATGTTTTTCGGGGCACGGAGGTATCACACCGTCAACTCCCTGCCTCCAAGCTGCGATTTAGTAATTTTTCAACATGGAAAAACGCAGCAACCTTTATTTTTAGCCCGACCCGGGATTGGTACCCGGGACCTCAGCGGCGTAGACGTACTCGTACCGCGTATGCATTACAACTATGCCACCGACGCAGTTATTTGTATTATAATATTATTTATAATACTTACCGTCTACCGAAGGTTTATTGCAATAATTATGGCATTAAATTACTCCCTAAATTACTCCGTGATGTGGTATGGTTACTAAAGTTTACTGAGCTAGGCGGTAAAAATGTCATCTTTCACAATAGATCTTCATTCTGCCCACTGAACAAACCGTAATGATGCCAGTCGCAAAAATTACCTCAATAAAAAAATGACCGCCATCGAAGCTATTGCCTAGTCATATGCCAATTTCATTGACAATATACTATGGCCATAAATCGTGGCTATAACTAGTTGAAGTTTCAATTGTGGTCTTAATTATAGCCATCGTAGTATGGCTGCAGATTAAGAGGCAAGATAAAACTACGAATAAACAAGTATAACAAACTTACCTGCCACATACTTCCACAGCACATTCATAACGGGGACAGAAAATATGCTTTTAGGAGTAATAGGCTCATGGCGATTAGCATCTATATAACTAATCACGTTTTGTAGTTCTTTCTGTATCTCTTTTTCCATCGGCGTTTTCCCAAAACCAACGTTTCGTAATTGTTTCACAGTAAATTGCCTCTGTATTCGCCATTGAGGACCATCGGCAAAAGTTATGCCTGGAAGAAAATATATATACCTATATGAACGCGATAAGGTGAGTCCAATACTGTAAAAAAATTAACATATATTTACTGCATTCCTCCTAGCCGAATTACGCCCACAGCGGCCAATATTAATGTAGATCACTCATGTACGCATGAGCTACTATAGTGCGCAAGTGTGTGCGCAATGCACAGGTACACTATCTGTCCCTACATTCTCGTAATTCGGTAAGACGGCTATCCGACATCACCGAAGATAGATCAGGCGTAGAACCCATAGCTTTAAGTGCTTTCTGAGGCACGCGGGTATCACACCGTTAACTTCTTCTCTGCGAATTTCGACTGATCACCTAATTTTTAAGGTGGGTAAAACCAGTCGTAATGTGTTTGGCCCGACACTAGGTTCGAACCCGGGACCTTAGCGGAGTAGTCGTTCTCGCACCGCGCACTCAATAGAACTATGCTATAATATACACTATCTTTTTATCGTACAATAAAAAATAAAATTGTACAGAGTTTATTTGGCAACCAACTAATATAACTACGGAGTATGTAAAGAATATTAAGGGCAACAGTGAAACCATAACAGTATTTTTATTTATTGGGAATAATACAGTGATAGTTGTACTTGTTGCCGATAAACGAATGAATACAGATGCATAGTAATGTATACAAATTATAAACAAAATAATGTTACAGATCAGTCATACCTAATCTTTTGCCGAGACATCGCAACCGTATAAAGAAGTTGTCAGGCCGTCCCTCGAATGCCTTTTCTGTAAATATCTGCCGAACATTCCTCTCGCCGTAAACGGCGACCACAACTTCCCTCCCAAGTTTCAAACCTAGGACATTTGTCGAATATTCCTTTGATAATTCCAAAAGTGCTTTAAATTGCGAGCCGTGCTTCTTAGTCATACTTTGGACGACATTGCTGGATCCAATGAACGGGTACCATCTTGGACCTAGAAACAAATGAAGATATACAAAATTAAATCTACACACCAACAAACAGCGAAACACGGTATGTCTGTAAGTCAAAAGAGGTAATCAAACGTAAGAAGGGTTATTAAAAAAAATAATCAGATTATTTTTTCTAATAATTAAATTTATTTAAACAACTACGAAAATTTGTGTTAAGTTTTAGTTAAAATTGTGAAGGAAGAATTACAATTAATAACTGCATAAGCCAACTTGGGCTAGCAGGTAAGAATAAATAAATAACCTTTTTATAAGACAACAACAAGAACGTGTTGCAATCTTCAGCAAGGATACAGACCCTAATCTAGAAAACCTAACAGCTTTACAATAACTAACTAAAAATTACTACTCGAAGAAAAAAACGTAGAAGAGAAAAGAAATAAACATTTTTTTTATTAGCTATCATTACTATTGTGTTGTTTTTGCTATCATGAGAATTAATGTTCAATGTCTGACTAATAAATGGGTTTCAAATAAAAAATGAGTTATACGGCCCATTATCGTATAATTTCGTCATATTAAATTTTAAAGGCCGAAATATCCATGATTATTAATTATTTTTACGTTTTTCTTTCAACTGCGAGAACTAATCACTAACTAGACGTGAATTTAAATTCTTTACTTGCCAATACTTGTTTAGTTACCCAGATTAAAGGTGAAACAAAATGTATGAAAATGGACCTTGAGGTATCGCCTTAATATATATAATCTGCGCTCGCATCTTTAATGTAGAGGTAAAGTGATATAATACCGGGCAATTACATTGGTTACGATGCCTTCCAAACCGGAACGTGAGAGCTTGCACATTATCTTCAGAAACAGACAAAACGATCACGGCTCCAGTCCAATCATTTCATACCACAGGCCTTCCACCTCGCTAATGCAGGTACTATGTACTTGCACGATTATAAGTAACAATTTAATTCTGATTGACCTTTCCTGCTAAATAATTACTTAACAAGTGCATAGTATACATACAAACATGATTTGCGGTAGATCCATCTACGATATAAAATGGTATAACTATTAATATCAATATTAACAATTCCACATACAAAGATCTACGTGATATCATCTCAATTATAGATCTAAGCCTCGGTAAAACGATTGGTGATTTTCTCGTTATCCGGAAGAACGATATTACTACGTGTCGCTTTTATAGATAGCCAGCGAACGAGTGACGCTCACCCGCCTAATGGGGTGATCATCACCGTCAATGAAACACAAACAATGACTCGTCACTTTGCCATAAAATGCAATAGTATCGAAACAATTGCAATGATGCCATATTTTGATAGGTCGCGATTTGAATTAGGAATTTTTAAAGAGTAGGTTGACGCATAATCTCTTCTCGCTATTGCTGGAATTAAGATGGTGCATATCATTGTGGTGTTTTATTACAAATATTCAGACATTACCATGGGGTACTACGGTACTATGCAGTGTTTTTTCGTTCGGGACTTTAGGATAATTTTGCTACTGTTTATGTTTATGTATAGACTAGATAATATAGTATTGTGTTTAAATGATAAAAAAGCAACCCACGTTGTTAAATAAATTTTAAAAGTTATCTAAAAACGTTTTATTTAAGACGCAGTTTTGTAATAGAAAACTTCAATGTAATATTTTTTCCGCTGTCCAATACAGACTAAAACAACTTTGTGGACAGAGCTAAATCAAACATTCAATATGCAGAATAAAAATCGGACCAACAATCGGGAACGTTCATTCCAATTGGAACTATCGACATTTTATATCTGAACCGCAAACACGGCTGAACTTGAATCCTAACCTTGATAGTGAAAAGGGGCATCAAATTCCGGGAAATAAATGAACGGCACGCTTCAGACTGAAAGGGAAAACTGCATTTTTTTCCTGTTGTAACATCTCTATTGTGAGCACGTCTCCAACGCTATGTAGGTCAGTTATGAAATACAAAATGTTTTGCGTTTAAACTTAAGGCGCAACTTTAAGGTTCAACTAAGTTAATTGTAACTGTTCATCATGATGATACTTATAATTGTCCTTTTAAATCTGCTTAAAATAATCTATACAATAACCCGCTAAGAAAAAATCTTTGTAATCACATTGCGCGCCATTCGGTGTAGGGATTTGGCATAATTAAAATTCATACAGAGAATGAATTGAGAAGAACTTCAATAACGTTCAACTTAAAAAATTAATGGAATACGTTCAAATCGAATTTCTATCACTGGGCTAACTTTAGTTCTAGTAAATAGTTTCTTCGATCAGCTATCGGGAAATAAAGTAGAAGTAAATAATTGGGAGATGGGGAGGTCGATGACCTTACTTTCGTAATTTGAGGATTAGTTGTATATTAAGTGTACTAGCTGGGAACAAAACGGACTGCTGTGACGAAGGCTCGTAGATTCAGATCCAACAAACCTCTGACTTTTCGAAGTTATATGTGTGTCTTTTACCCATCGCTTTCACGGTGAAGAAAAAAAAATGTAAAAAGGGCTGATACCTTATAATTCTACATTAGAGTTTTGTGGGAAAGTGAAGTCGGCCAACGCGCACAAGCCCAGCGGGGTGGACTGAGGCTTATACCTTCTCAATAGTAGAGGACATTGCCTAACAATATAACAGTATGAAATATAGGGCTGGTACTATTATATATATGATTGTTCGTTGCATCGAGAGCTTCTTCAGCAGTTTAAATACCGGCAGGGATAGTAGTATGACACAGTTATAGTTAGTGTTCTTTGATTATGAGCTGTTTTCGGTCGTAATACCGATTTTATCTTAGTAAATCTGTAGATATTAAACATATATCATATTAAAATCATTAATTCTTTATTATAATATTAATATTATTGATATTTTAAATCACTGAATTGGCTTAAACAGCACGCTTTTTTGGACTACCCCTATATTTTGTTATCATTTAGTACAGTTACGGAATAAAGATAAGATATAGTAGAGTTTGTGTATCCTCCCGCTGCATCCTATCCTTTAGATAATAACTGCTACGTTTCCTAATATCATTATAATGGCCATTTGACATTATTGTAAACGTTTTTTTTTCGGATGTAGTTGTGACTATGATAGAATAGAGCCTAACATTCATTAAATAATTAAAACATGATATTTTTATATAATAATTCGTATAATCGTGTGTATGTCGCGCGCCACATATTTCAAGTGCTCGACTTATTATAGGAATATTATGCGAAAAGCTTCTTTTTAAGTTAAAACTTTTAGCGCGGGCTTTAAATTAATGCCTTTAAGTGATTTTAAAATGATGGAAGTGTGTAACTTTTGAAAACCGGCGACCCAAATTCCTTACAATAATTAAATATAAACGAAACCATAAGGGAAACGATAGAACACATTTATTTTTATCATCGCCTCCAATATTTTTCCTACATTACAAATCAGCAAAAGTTAGTTCATTGTAAAAACTAAAATTGCCTAAAATCTCTTCGGTCGTCTACGATGACAAGGTCATATTTTTTGTACATTTGTGACGCAGTTGTTTTTTGTAATCTATCTATACCAATAAAGGAGAAGAGTTTGTTCGTTTGAACGCGCTAATCTCAGGAACTCCTTGAGTTTTTTTTCGTGTTGGTTACACTTACCACTTATCGAAACATGCTGCAAAACGAGGAAAACTTATTCCATTTGAGAGTTTCCGTTGCGTGGACTGCGTAAATAGTTAAAGTATTGCAACAAGCACGTATCTAATTTATTATAAATACGAAGTCCCCCGCTGAACGCGATCAATTCAAAACTACCCTACGGATTTCAATGACATTAAGTATGGAGATAGTTATAGATCCTGGTAAGAACATGGGCTACTTTTTATCCCGGAAAAATATATAACGGGATTTTTATCCTGTAGAACAAATTCACGCGGGCGAAGCCGCAAACAATAGCTAGAGTTTATGCGTGAAAAAACTTTTTTCTATCTTATCTTACTAATATTATAAGTGTGAAAGATTTTGAAAATGTTTGGATGTTTGTTAGAACTAAAAGCAGAAGCCGCAAAACGGATTGGAATGCCATTGGACACACGGATAGACCACGCTCTGAATTTACATATAGGGTAATTTTTAATTCGGTAGTTCTCTCCCGTGGAGAGTATATGAATTGTTTAATCTAATTTAGAGATGTATTTAGCGACTTTTATATCGCGAAAATCTTATCACGCGGACGAAGCCGCAGGTAAAACTTAAGTGGTACATATTAGAAGTAAAAGCGTATCCGTCTAAATCGACTATCGCGAAATTTAAATAGCTAATCGATTCTAAGAAATAAATAAATGACCAAAACTAATACGAAATCCGGTGTTTGTTAAAAATATTTCCTTATTCATATTTGAATTTTATTTATCATCTAGAATCAACAGATAACTGCCATTCTGACCTGCTTTTGAAGACAGCATTGATCGAGTTGGATAATCTTCTGTAGTCACATCTAAAGGATGCTATAAATTATCAGTTTGCCATTAGCCTTTATAGGTGTCAATTACTATGCTAAAAGTTTAAAACTAACAATCATCACAGTTCATCAAGGCTATCTTTAATAGTCTAAGGCTGCGATTTAATTTCTCACACATATAAATATACATTCAAAGCAGTGACCTATGCTTTTCAAGTTCTAAACCCACTAATTATAAACAAATGTTTCATCTACAATCAAGGATTGTTGAAGTAATAATTGAATGAATGAATAAATAGAACATATTACTTTGTGCTTCTATAAATTATGAGTAATGAACAGGTTGGCGGTAAAAAACGAGGTCATAATAATAGAATAGTTATTTAAATTCAATGAAGTGATTATAAGATTTTTTTATACTGTTATTAGTATTTTATCAAAAGCTTTTTGTGCTAAAACTTTATGTATAAATTACTACAGTGATCGATAAATTTAATATTTTACAATGACGTCCTGATTTTATTTATCGATGCGTATATGAAAAAGTACATTAATCGTGATATATTAGATGAATATAATTATATTTAAAGGCCATAAAAATTAAATACATTGTCTTGAGCAACTGACAACCCAAATAAAAAGTATGTTAATGCATACATTACACGATTATTCCGTACACAATATATTTTATGTTTGCATAATTAAATATATTAAGGCATGCATTTTTATATAGATATTCCTAGTTTTTTTTTTCAGTAAAATCGCTACATTCCTATCTGCTTTTTATTAATATTTTCGCAGGTTGTATATTAAAATAATATAGGAGCGAATAAAAAGGTTTTGTAAAATTTCAAATTGTTAAAAAAAATGTAATTCAATATAATTAATAAAAACTTACCAGGTGGGAAATTTCTGGGCTTGATAATGCTCTTGATTATGTAACCGACGAAAAATACGAGTAGTGTCGCAACGAGTATGGCGAACATTGTGCCTGATGCGCAGGAGTCGATAACTTCACTCTCCGACAGCCAGAACACAACTGTGAACAACACTACTCAAATTTCATAACATATATTATACGGGGTTTCTTATTATACCTTTTCGCAATTTTTTTTTTTATGTTAGTTACAGGACATACTATAATGACTACCTAATTGGCTATAAAATAAAGGAAAATGTCGTAACAGGCTAGACATGTGTAATTTTATATAATCGAAACGACTGATAGGTATAGTTCTGTTGTTTAGATAGGACTGATATTCATATAGATAACTTTTAATGGACGGACGATGAGTTTTATGAGAATATATTTAATATAAAAGAAATTCCAATTTATGTATAATATACCCTACAGATTTATAATGACGGTTGGAAAGTCTTGGATTTTGTGCGTTTATTATAAAAATACATTGAAATGGAATGATTTTAAAGAGGTGGAATTGTATTGCAAGAACAAATAATTCAAATATATATATGTAACATGCCTCTCAATAGAAGAACTAAATTGGTATCAATAGATTGGTGATAATGTTTAACACTCTAACATTGGCGACTCGATGATTGAATTGTACAGAATTATTATCTATACTTCTATACTATTATATAACGTTGAAGAGTTTGTTTGTTACCGGTTCGACTTAAATAAATATTTTAGTGTTGGATAGCCCATTTATCGATGGCTATAGTCTATATATCACGCTATAACCAATCGGAGCAGAGCAGCAATGAAAAAACAGGCAAAATTTATTACTTTTAAGAGCTTCTGTTGCGTGGGCTGCGTAAAGGTTTAAAGTTATGCATCAATTACGTACGACGGAATTGTTTCTCTCCAAAAAAATAATAAAACAATGAGCCCAGCTATATCTGTCTGCCCGAGTCAACGCGATTGACTATATAATAGATAATAGAAATGATATGTTAACATATTTAGATGAAATTTGGTAAAGAGGTAGTTTGAGAATCTGGGAAGAACATTGACCACTTTCTATCGCGGGAAAATATAAAGCGTGCCTTTTATAACAGAAAACTTAAGCCCAGAAAAGTTTTATCACGCGGGCGGATCCGCGGGTAAAAGCTAGTTATACATAAAAATAATGTAAAATTAAGACATTTTAATTATAATTTTTTTAATTTTCTATTAATTTGTAAAAGGTTTTACGGCATGAATCAAATCAAATTTCAAAAAACTTAACGACTATTTCAACCTCGCGCGTTCGACAGATAGCACGTTTGATGAATGTTAATTCAGCAGAAAGGTGTTTTTTTTTTTACTTTACCTTTGGATACGTGTTTTGATTACGTGTGTCACTGAACTTTTTCAAAACCGTTAGGCCGATTCGGATGCAATTTTTATTTTTTTCAGCTAGGTCCCTGGATGGTTTAGATTCACAATTAGACCCGGTAGGTGGCGCTGTACTTTGGTTTTAGGATTTTATCTTTTCACGGCAGACCGTCTGTCAGTGTCGCTAGTACTTCATCATCATCATCAGCCGCACGATGTCCACTGCTGAACATGGACCTCCTCAAAAGATTTCCTGATCGACCTATTGGAAGCGGCCCGCATCCAGGGACGTCCCGCTACTTTTATGAAGCATCTGTCCACCTCTTGAGTCCAACGATGCGATTGCCAATTCGTCCACTCCAGAACGTTCTTGCCCCATCGACTATTAATTTTGTGAGCTATCCGACGGCCGATGTCGGTGACTTCATAAAATAAATTCTCTAGTACTCAAATTATTTTTAGAACTATTATGAAAACAACTTAATCGAAATTGTTTAAAAACAAATGTAATATACATCATCACTAATCTTAATAGTGGATATCAAATATCTATAACTAGCGACCCGCCCCGGCTTCGCACGGGTGCAATGTTGATACTAAATACACTACAGAAAAACTGTGAAAGTTGTATATAAAAACATAGCGGCCCGCTCTGGCTTCGCACGGGTATAACATAACAAAATAACAATATTTCTCCACTATTTAATGGATGTTATTATACATATAAACCTTCCTCTTGAATCACTCTATCTATTAAAAAAAAACCGTATCAAAATCCGTTGCGTAGTTTTAAAGATAAGCATACAAAGGGACATAGGGACAGAGAAAGCGACTTTGTTTTATACTATGTAATGATGTACATAATATAAAATGAAATAATTCCTTAATAAATTATAATAAAAAGAAATAAAGTAATCAATAAAAAAAAATCTTTTAATAGGCTCGGAACACATTAATAGGCCGATTATGACACTACAAAAATATAAAAACAGATTCTTGAGTGATATCGATTTTTATACAGCTAGTTTGTGGTCGTTAGTCAATAAAGTTAGGTTGATATTAAATCTTACACAATACAGTCGATAGAGGTTTCTAATATTTCGGTATTCGATTTTTTTAGTCGTTAATTTTTTTTACCTCTATTATGATATGATATAATATCAACTTTATCCTTTAACTGCTTATAAATCCCGTCAATATATACCTATACAATGCTACGATTTCAATTATTTACTTCTAACATCTTCGTTTTCTTTTTTAAAATCAAATGTGTACATTTTTTTTTAAATATTCAAAACATTGATTCAGACATTTCTTAAAAGATATTTAAATACATATATTTTTTACTTAAATAATCAATATGTTGTTGGCCTTAAATTATGACAGTAGTCGGTTACCTTTGGTTGTAAAGCGATTAAAAATGTCCGAACATACGCTCATGAACCAAATAATACAACATTTTAAAAGCGCTACGTTCATGTAATAGTCCCGGATTTAATTCGTTATTTTAGTATAATCGCAAAATGTATTCAAACTTGACACAAGAATAATACTCATTCCGTTTATGTAGTTTTTTTGGTTCTTGGCTAAATGTTGTCTCAAAGTTATCGCGCCCGGAAACATGTGAAATATCAAAGCGAGCTCCCTTGTTTATTCCAAGTATAATATAAAACTTCATTGTCGGAGTGTGTAATGTGCTACGTTCTATCCAAGTTACGAGCAAAGTGGCAGTAAAATCTAGACGAATTTTTTTTTCTAGGTATTAATATATCTGCTTTCACGATTTCCTTTAATTAATAAACTCCTTATATTATAATTTCTTAACGGTCGCGTTGCTCCTAAAATATTTCTGGCAAATAAAAAGGCCTTTTAATCATTTATTATAAATTATGTATATTCACAAAATATTATAATATATTAATTTAAAGTATTTAATGGTGTACACAGATTTAATTTAGGGGTCATATATAATGTATGTTACTATGTTTAAAATGTGTTTAAATTTGTCTATTTTTATTTATTTATAAAAAAATATTTAAGTAAATATTATCGACGTACACAATCACTGTTCACACGCCTTCGTACCTCATGTCTTCGAAAATAAGCAAACCATATACCCCCTTCCCTTTATTGCTTACTTAACACTTGCAGACCCGATACTCTTCTAAACTCTTCTTAGCTCTAGTACAAACCAAACAACATTTTTTTGTATTTCTGTGCAATTAACACACAAACATCACGCCTGTATCGTCGATGGTGTAGGCAGAGTCCTAACCACGGCCCCTCTTTTTGGCTATTATATGCCTCTTACTTAAAGTGAAAGAAAATTAAATAAAGAAAAATAATATACGTCAGGGGTTTTCGCGGCGCCTCGGACTTTAGTTTCTTATAGAAGTTAGGTTGAAGAGAACGGGCTACATCCATTTAGATTGCAAGAACTACCATTTTCATAGTTAATATTGTAATGCGGCGTCTTGAACACAGACGTGTAATTGGAAGGATCTGACGTAACATTTGGCCAAACACGAGCCTGAGCACGAACAAGAACAAACATATATGCCGGTGTTGCACTACGATGTGATTACATATCGAACTCCCGGTCACAAATATTGTTACTTTATGATTTAGGTAACGAGTTACATTAAGCTAGTACAGACGTTGTATCCTCGCCATTATGATTTACGTCATGTGCTGATCTATTCGAAGTTGAATTATTTCAAAGATTGGTTATAGCTTGCATTCGATATTCGGTAGATGCCCCCATTTGTAACTTCGTGATCGCTAATAGTTCGCTGTTACGACATAGGTGTCATGAATCAAGGCATAACGAACATCTGCTCGAACATCCAACCCAAGCGTATTTCTGCCAATTGAAAATAGACGATAGACCCTTTTTAATAAGACTTTAAACCTAAAAAACATAGCGACCAACCAGACAGTTAAACATAGTTACGTATATGTATAGTGTCACGTATTATGCATTATTGATGTATGCTAAGATTCATTGTTTCATAGTGTTTTTATAAACAAAAACACAAAAATGATGATGATGATGATGACACATAGATGTTTAGAGCGCGGTAAACACTTCAAATTATTCCAGTACACTTCAAAATTTCGTTAATTTCAATAGCTACGGACATAAATGGAACTATAAAAAGTGATGTTTACGCCATAAAAAAAATATAGTCCATCTTCAATCGTAATCATAGAACGGACTAACTGATTTTGACGTCAATAAATAAACAGATTTTAATCACATAATATATTAATAATCTTATGGCCGCTTTATCATATTATATAACGTACTTAAAAATTCTATATAAACTAAGTAAACTAGTTGAAAGTTGACCCTGTACCAAGCAAACGGCCTTGGGCATACGTATCATACATTAATAGCGCACCAGTTACGAACGGAAATATTAAAAAAAAGTTCGGTTTTTTAAATCTTTTAAGTATCAAAACGATTCTTATTGTATTTTCTATCTAATAGTGTTTGTCGCAAATTATTAAGATGTGTACTTTGGACGAAGATGCACAACTTATATCCAAAATTTTAGTGGCATTCATTGACATTAAGGAAACAATATCCACATTGTAAAAAAAAATTAAACAACCAAAGTAATCATATTTTAGAAATATGATCATATAAGATGTTTATATAAAAACTTCGTCATCCGTCAGTAATCACAGGAATTGTAAAACGTGCACACACATTTAGCCCGTATAAAATCAAAGAATATAAACTGCTAATTTCATTTGTGACCGGGATTGTATTTAGTTTTGAGCGGTGGTATTGCGGTTGTTTTGGTGGAATCCTAATTCTAATATTTTACGTTAATTTATTAATTTGCTAGTAGCTTGCTTCACAATTAATATATTACTTTTGCTCGCGGCTTCACCAGCGTGAAATATTTTTTCCATGGTAAAAGGCCTGGTATATTTAACCGAGATATATAGTAGTCTTTGTCCTTTCCAAAGTCTGACACTATCGCCGTAACAAATTTCATCAAAATCCATTCGGTAGTTTAAAGGTTTATCGTTCAGAAACACAGAGGCAGCGGGGGCTTTGTTTTATAAATTATATAAGGATTTTAAGTTTCATAACATTTAAAATGTATTGAATAAATTAACAGCTTAACAAATAACTACACTCTTTCCCGGAAAAGAAAAATATACATTTTTACACTGTTATGATAAATGTAACACAAGTTATAAATTTTATTTACATTTAAGTATGTTTTAAATAAAATTCATAACTTTACAACTTTACTTATCAATTATGAAATAAAGGTAATCAATATAACATAGGTATGCATGAATGGTGCGAAAAAATATATACTGTCTTGAGGTAAAAATATCTATGCAGTGTTAGACTTTATATAATAAGCACTTATATACCATTGTTGTACAAAGATCCAAGATGCATTATTTATTTTTTATTCATTAAATATATTACTCAAACAATTACATTATTCCATAGTCAGCATTACCACCATTGTGAGCTCATGTATGAAACCTATTTATTTTTTTTAACCCAGTTATAAAGTAACTAGGCTTAAACAGTTACGAGGTAACGCCATCGCAATAAAATGATTGTAATAATACGATATTACCCAGTGGGCTGTAGTATCAGTGCCTTTTGTCTGTGCCGTATTATTTCCCTGCGTTATATTGTATGCAGGATAATTCACGAATAAAAACTAGGTCATAGTTTCTTAAAAGTATTATGGGACCAGTGTTTTTAGAATGTGGAAAATACGACGAAATTATAATAATAATAAGTTTTATTGAAAAAGTACATAATGTGTTTTACAGTTAAAAAAACAGTGGTATAAAAAAAACAAATTTCTAAAAACATAATAAAGTATTTATCAGGGAAACCCAAACTAGGCTGTGCCTGTACCTTGGGATGCCATTAAAAATTAAATATGACACAACTCCGTGTCGTTTTATTGGAATTGGTTGACCGAGTAACACGTGACTGACGCATTTATCTCTCGATCAATCACAATTTAAATGAAAGGACATCGACATACGAGTCGCGTATTTTTAGACATTCTAAGGGGGCAGAACTAAGTAGGTGACTTTACATTAATTGACAAAACGAAAAAAATGGAAAACCGATTTACAATGACATCAATGTTGAAACAACTGAAGTTTTATTGACATATTCATTAATGGTTTGAAAAGTAGGCAAATGCAGGTCCATAGAAACAAAATGAATGTCGGTCATATTGCATTATCTGCTGTCATTTATAAATTCAAACCAAGAAAAAAGTTATAACGTACGCAATTTTAAAATTCCAATTTTGATAATATTCGATTTTCAAAAAACGTAATGTTATTTCCGCGAAGTCATTTTAGGGTAATTACATGATTCCCGAGCGTAAGTGCACGGTCTCTGAGAAAGGACGCACAACACGAAACTGTATACGCACATACGCGTATGCGTATGTGCGAAAACTAATTATTAAATAGCAATCAACTATAATATTATGTTTCTGTTTTATTTTTTGTTGAAGGTAAACGCCAGTTCGATATTGCCAATTATGCTTTGACGTCCACTCCTATTACAGTTGACGTAAACAACATTCGTCAATTTTATTCTAACATAATTTACAATATACTTACTTCTGTGTATTTTTATTGATACATTTATTAGAATGTGATATATAATTTAGTTTCGGAACCAAAGTGTGTGTACTGCTGGAGAATTTTATTTAAATAAATATTATATTTCAAACGGAAAATCCATGATTTCAATACGAATCCTGCGTGTGGACCACGATGTAGAGCGACTGCAAAGGCCGCTTGAGTTGATAGTGACAGAAAATATAGAAGTATAAAATAATAACAGTCATACCAACATGGATTTAATTAATTTGGAAGGTAGGTATTGTTTAAGTTTACTTCCAAAAACAACAATTCAAACAAATAATTAATAGAGTTTCAATAAATTATTAATTAATACGCAGATCAACAGTCTTTCGTGGAATACTTTTGTCATTTTCGTTACATCAAATAATTCGAAATTAATTATTGATTCAAAATCAATATGGTGTCGCGGCGCTATATTTTATATTATGATTGCGTTCGTATTTATTCAAGACTAGTACTTGCTCGCGACTTCACACGCGTGAAGGAGTTTTCCGGGATAAAAGTCCCGCTCTATATTTTCCCGGGAAAGTAGCCTATAACCTTTCCAGGGCTTAAACTATCTCCATACCAAATTTCATAAAAATCCGTTCGGTAGATTTTGAGAAAATCGATAACATACAAACAGACAGGGAGGGGACTTTGTTTTATAATATGTAATGATATATGTCCAACTAACATACATTTATTACTTACATTAGTGAAAACAGTAAAGAAGGAAGATTTACGATTTATGTTTTTATAATAAGGAAATGCCAATAGTTTGAAGGGCATCATATATTCAAAATATAAAATGAACGGCTAGACTGATGTTTTGACTGATACATTTTTCGTTTTTCTGTCTGTTGCGTTTTGTTTTACCACGTTTTATGTCACATCCCACGGAATAAAAAGGAACCTATTAGTATCCGTTTCCTGGTTCTAAGCTACCTTCCCAGTCCCCACGAATTTTCAGCCAAATCGGTTCAGCCGTTCTTGAGTTATACATAGGGTAACTAACACGATTTTCTTTTATATTTAGATACACATAGATATGATTTGACTAAAGGCGGGAATATGAGGCGGGTTAAACACAAACCTCACAACTTTTTATCATACCTAATCAATAATTCTATCTACCTAATATTAATAAGTTATGTTATACAAGAGCAGTCCATCTATGACCACTTCATACTTAGTGTACATGCCCGTATAGTGGAAGGTTAAACCAAAATATACTTAGTTAGAAATACAATCACTACAGCGACTAAGCATGCGGAAATTAAAAAATCCCGCCCGCATTTAAACTTACCAATTTCCCTAGGGACTCCGAATTATACAACATTTACAAAAACATCACTCATATATAAAATACACTATTATCACATTCGTATCACATAATAAAAAAAAAAAAAACAATTTCATAGCGGTTCTAGGTTCTAGGTTAGCCAGACATTTGTTTACCAAAGCTCAATCAATTGAGCTCGCGAGTTACTGCTCTTACTCGAAACACTCTTAATCAGAAATCATTAATGCTTACAATAGAAATTTATTGCTTATTGTCATTCGTATTAGGTTTACTTTCGTGTCGCATGGCATCTTGGCATCTGATTACTATTAATGAACAATCTAGCCGCCAGCGGTGGTTCAAAATGGGAGCGTTACGCAACAGAATATAATAATAATTATAATGTAAAACTTGATGACACTACGTTAACGCATTTTTAAAAAGATCATTTAATAATAAATAATTATTATTACATTAATATAAGCTTGACAAGGATAAAAGTAACTTATATTGAAAAGGTTATTGTAGGTAGGTACCTACTTAAATTAATTATATCCAAAACACGTTTACAAAGTAAAATAATAAGTTTGTTTTTAATAAAATTCTACGAAAACTCTAAATGGGTTTGGTTTATTGTCGTACTAAACGTCATTCAATTGGTATAAAAATAAACAATATTTGGATATAATTAGAACTCTAAGCACTTATATCATTTTTTTATGGTTTTTATAAATGGACATTTTATAAGTTTATGCATTACAGTACAGAAACACAATAAACGCGACTAATTGTTGTGAAATTTGCACTGCCATCTATGTATATACTACGACAACAATTTGTTACATTTTTACTAATGCTGGCAGTATGGCAAAAATACCGGGAAATAAAAATTCACGAATCTACAGTTTTAAGGTGGTAGCTCAAGGTCCATTTTCATACATTTTGTTTCGGCTTTAATCTGGGTAACTAAACAAGTATTGGCAAGTAAAGAATTTAAATTCACGTCTAGTTAGTGATTAGTTCTCGCAGTTGAAGAAAATGTAAAAATAATTAATAATCATGGATATTTCTGCCTTTAAAATTTCGTCATATTAAATTTTAAAGGCCGAAATATCCATGATTATTAATTATTTTACGTTTTTCTTCAACTGCGAGAACTAATCACTAACTAGACGTGAATTTAAATTCTTTACTTGCCAATACTTGTTTAGTTACCCAGATTAAAGCCGAAACAAAATGTATGAAAATGGACCTTGAGCTACCACCTTAAATAGGAATCTTTATGTTTCCCTAGCTTTATTGACATTGGCGTAGCACAGCAACTCAGTGCTTGTAACCATATAATAGAAAAAAAAATAGGAATCTTGGAGGCGTCCTAATATTATGTAGTAATAATAATATTATTTAGATGCGATAGTAGCAAGGTAGATACTAAGTAAAACTTACTTACATGTAGGTTGTGGCTCCCCGGGACAAATAGTCATAGTCAATTATATCCTAATCTGTGCAATGAGTTTTCGTTTACCTACGCCCAACAAATATTTAAACTTGTTAATATCTTCACAGGGTATTGTATGATTGTTATGTATTGTTGCAACATTAATACGATTGCTTATTTTTTTAGTTTTTTTATGCCATTTATGCCCGAAGTAGTACTTCCGGAGTGTGAAGATATTCTGTCCCATGATGTGATAGAGGCTAGTCTGTCACCAGATCAGGCACAAATTGCAGACTCCGGGCTAAACTTTACCCGGTTTCAGTTTTGAAACCGGGTTCCTCAGAGCGGTAGTCATTTCGCGCACTCATTTCAACTTTGCCATCAAGGCAGAATAGTAGAAAAACATTTTGGTTATCTCATATATCAAAAAAAAAAATGAAATGATATGGTTACCCTTCAATAGACTTTATTAATATGCTTTACAATGCAAATATATTTTATTCATTATACTGTTAATTCTTAACTTTTATTATTAATTTATTTGATTTCCAATACGTGAAACCTACATCAAAAACTAAAAAAAACTATTAGTAACCCTATTATAATGCCATCTATATTCCTGTCACAACATCATCTAAAGTTGAGAATACAACAAAACAAAATAGAAATATACTAAACTAAATAATATAATAAACCCCAAACAGAAATCGAAGATATCTGACATAGCTATAAATATCATTTATTATGTCATTTTATCTGCATTTTATTTGTTTACAATCTTCCATACTCTAAATGTGTCATATTTTTATAAGCTGTGAAGTGTGAACTGGTATGTAGTAAGGTCAGGTGGGGCAAGTGCGCCGACGGGGTAAGTGCACCTACCCTAAAAAAATCGAGAACTATTGATGTTATACAATTACCGCAATCTTACATCTATGCTACTAACTGAATTACAGTTCCACTAAAAAACATAAATGGCTATGTTCATTTTAATACGATTTATTCGCCATTTTATTTTAAGTGTCATTTAGACCTGTAAACCGAGATGACCCCCCTGAAAGATAACATCAAATATTTCAAGATATTTAACATATTTCTGTAAGCCAGTAAGGTGAATACATAGTTTAAACCTTTTATTTTAACTTCCTGCCTGAATTTTATTTATATATACTAAAATAAAGGATTTTTTAGCAATGCGAAAAAATTTACCTAACACTTGTCGAGTAGGGCAAGTGCGCCACAGTTAATAGTCGTATGGCGCACTTGCTCCTGATCCATATATAACCAACCTTTTTTGAGAATAAGTTTTACTAATATGAATTATTATTATTAAAATGTTATACTTAACAGCAGAATTTTTTGTACTCAAGGTATTTTGTTTTGAGCCGACTTAAATAAAAGGGCGTATTAGTTAATTCGTTTTTACAAAAGAAAAACTGAAATACCTTGGTCTAGAGCAACTTTACGTGAATAGGTTGCAACTGTTCGATCAGGCACGTTATCTGGATATAATGCAGCATAAACATATCAAATGTCATAAGGCCAAATTCTAAGTAATTGCATTCAAAATTGTTAATTCCTACATTTTTGTATGTTTTTTTTTTTAGTTTTTAGAAATAAAATGGATTTTATATTAGGGCTACCATTTTTTTATTCCAACATATCCGCACACAAAACTCTAACCTAGCAAAAAATTATATATCAAAAAAAATCTAAAATGTTTTCAAGCCCTGATTTACATATATATGGCGCACTTACCCCGAATTTGATTTGACAGCCATAGTTTGTTATAATATTGAGTGATTAAAAATTATCCAAGAGCAATGCGAGTAAAACTTATTTCTCTATGGACTAAAGTGAGTGTTTTCTTTATAATGTTTCATATTGGCGTTTTTTACACAGGCGCACTTACCCCATTTCCGGAGGCAAGTGCGCCTACTACCATTTTTTTCTTTGAGCAAAATATTATTAATTTATGGTCCGATTTCCTTGAATGGCTATAGGTTGTTATCACAAAATACCAAATATTCTTAAATTAATAAAATTACATTCTTAAGTCAGCACAAAAAGAAATTATTTTGCATTGAATCCAGCTATGAAAATTTTATGGCGCACTTCCCCCGACTGACCTTACCTGTTTAATAATTTACATTCCCTGGGTTCCAATGTTCTGTTAAACTTTGGACACATGCTAAGATTATAATGATATTATCTGCTTTACTTACCTTATGATTTACGACGTAATGTAATGTTTTCACCACAAAATTATATATGAATGCCGATTACAGGTAGGCATACACAGTATTGACAACAATAAAAATCATTGTTGTAATAATTGCCTCTCAATTAATAATTATTACAACAATGAACAAAAACAATACGTTACAAAAATATAAAGAAAACAATAGTTCTAATATGAGCACCGAGTTCCTACAGAGTTATCACAGTAGGTAATATCATTTTCTAGTTTTTATTATGGATATGATATATAACACCTATTTCAACAGTTTTCAAACAATGCGTGGCAAATATCTAGCCCGAGTTTAGCCTGTAAATTGATGTAACAGGATAGAAGGGTAATAAAGGGTTCCTACATTTGTCAAGTCTCGTAATGCGTCATTCGTCATTATAATACACCCTGGCCTTATAAATCTTTATATTGAACGTATTACAATTGTAAAATAAATATTGCAAAAAAAAATGTACTATGATTAAGCTTAGTGTATTATCAACATTACAATGTAATGTTACGGGAAGGGTATAGATGGCACTGTTTTAAATTAAGAATGTTGAGTTTTTTGCCGCCGGACAGTTGGAACAACTAATGATGCACTTATTTATCGAACTACATGAATCGAGAATGAACTATAGGTACTAATAAGTTTTAGATCGCACATACATAACATCACGCATTTATCCCCGAAGGGGTATGCAGAGGCGCAGCTTGGGCACCCACTTTTCGCCAAGTATGTTCCGTCCCATGATGTGATAGGGGGCGAGCCGATCGCCATATCGGGCACAAATTCCAGACTCCGGGCTGATGCTGAGCAGAAAAACCCAAATATCACTTTTCTCGACCCGGGATTCGAACCCAGGACCTCAGAGCGCTATTGTACCGGTCATACAATACAAGTATGTAACTGAGACAGTCTAGATCCTGTATAATATAACTCTAGGAAGCAGCTATTTATGAAGAGAGGTTCTTTGAAAAACATAATAATTTAATGCAATAGAGTTATATAATATCCTGTTACATAGTGTTTATGAAAACAAACAAAAATTAAGGAGCCATTAAATAAATTTAATACATTTTAGGGCGATTAACTAAGCATTTTTTTATATTACGATAATTCATTCGTAATTCACTAATCACATCTGCCATATCAATTAATATGGTTTCAAAATTCAAAAGAGTTTTCTTATAGTTCTTGAGAGTGCGTGTCTAATACAATATATAAAAGTGATCTAGATCATTTATATCATTCGTTGCGGCTCAACTCTATAGTCTATATTTGAATAATGATAATAAATTGATAATGACAGTTCACATAATTTTTTATCTGTGTCTTGGTGGTTGATGTTTTATACCCAGGCGCCTTATGGTTAATTAATTTAATTTGTTTATTTTTCGAATTGTTTATCTAGTTGTTTAAAGTGCGTTTATATACAAATACTTCTTGCTTTGCAAAAAACCTCATACAAGAAGATGACGGAATACGGCAAATTTGGTCCTTTAGTTGGTGCCATTGACGAGGGCACATCAAGTGCGCGATTTATATTATTCAAAGCAAACTCTTTGGAAGTGGTTACATACCACCAGAAAGAACTCGAACAAATCTTTCCGCAAGAAGGATGGGTGGAACAGGACCCTAACGCTATACTGGAGGTCGTAACAACATGCATAAACAAAGCTGTGGAGAAATTGATTGCTCTAGGAGGAAATCCGAAGGTGTGTTTTGTTTTCTTTTTTTATCGCAAATGTATTTACGTATTAGCGGTATATGATTTTCTTCGCTCTATTTTGATTATAGATTATATTCTGGGTTAATATCACTGTTTTACTTACGGATTCGAGATCATACGTATTATTCCTATTCAAATATCCTAGGCACTTGCTTTTTATTAGTGGCATTGCCAATGGTTGTCACAGTAATTTTAATTTATTACGATTGTGCAAGTCACTTGGCAAACAGTACAACACTTTATTAAATTGACAGCTCATATTTCCAGACCATGCCTCACTTTTCAGCAAAAGATTATAAATAATGATGCATGTTGCTTGTGCCTTGGCCAAATTAAAAAGTTTTTCCTAGAGTAAAAGTTTTCATTGTGTATAAAAGTATCTACAAAGGTGTTAATAAAAACCTTGTCAAGAGGAAAAGTAACAAAATACTACTCCCCGCCTTTGACCACAAAGGCCGACTGAAACATCGGGAGAAAATTATAATATTAAAGTTATATATCTATATATATAAAAATGAATCCCTATTTCCCTTGGTCACGCCATCAAGCGTGAACGGCTGGACTGATTTCACAATTTTTTTGTTGTGTTTGTTATTGTTAGAAGGTTCTTATGAAAGAAAACATTTAAAAAATTGCACATAGAATTTGAAAATTTAAGGAAACATAACAAAAATATAAATTTTATATAACTGTCAGCAATTGATATAATGCATGCTGCACATTCATAGTTAAGACGGGACAATGTCTGTCGGGTCATAATACAGCTAGTAATACATAATATTAAATAATTATACATAATAGTGCACTATGACATCCAGGGGTTCCACAACCTATTTAACCAAGACACCAATGTTCGTCAACAAAAACCTAATCTCCACCTTGCCCAATAACAAACCACATATGCATTTCTTGACGAACAGA
The DNA here is from genome assembly GCF_014839805.1 of Manduca sexta. Classification (NCBI taxonomy): domain Eukaryota; kingdom Metazoa; phylum Arthropoda; class Insecta; order Lepidoptera; family Sphingidae; genus Manduca; species Manduca sexta. The sequence continues at coordinate 6,402,688 of NC_051141.1, read as the reverse complement.
GAGTAGTAAGAGCGTGGAACAACCTCCCACAGGATGTGGTTGCAGCAGAAAATGTGAACATGTTTAAGAATAAACTTGACAAATATTTTGCTGGGAAGTGAAACTGGAATTGAGAATTACAGGATACAGGCATATCAGTTAAATATACTGCCTGCCTGATAACAAACAATAATAACAATAATATTAAATATGTTTTCTGAAGACCAGTTTATCTATGTGTAAAATTCTATCCCATTCTGTTTATTAATAAATTGAATTTTTGACTACCCTATCAGAGAATAATTTAGCCTGTAATCTATTCAGAAAAAAATATGTGGACAGAACCACTAGCATTATTTATTAAATGATGCTCAATATTTATTTCAGCTCTCCAGTGAAACAGACCATCCTTTATAATTCATGATATATCAAACAGGCATTTTATGGTGAATAAGTGTATGTAATTGACAAACGCTTAAAATAAATATTACCACATTACCTTCCAGGATGTAATAGCAGTGGGAGTGACAAATCAAAGAGAAACAACAATTGTCTGGGAGCAAAGCACTGGCAAGCCCCTTCACAATGCTATTGTATGGTTAGATATGAGAACCTCCTCCACCATTGATAAGCTGCTAGACACGGTGCCTAATAAGACAAGGAACAAGAATTACTTGAAGGTAATACATAATTTTTTTATCTTATCTAGACTTTACCTCAAACTTCTTTATTTTTATTGCATTTGTTCAGTAGATGTTGTTAATGATATAATAGTATTATATGAATGTTCAAGCCTACTTGCTTGGGGAAAGTCCCTTGTCCATGGCCCCAACTACATGAAAGCCCATTCCTGGCATAGAAGTCCCACTAAGCTCTACCACACACTTCAATACAATATGTAACTAAGGGATTTAATATAGATAAGAAAGAATATAAAGATGTAAGAATATAAAGATGTTCCCCAAAATTGTATATAGTTGCAGTTTCTAAAAAGTGGCGATAGCCTAGTTGGGTGTGGAATGAACTAATGAGAATGTCCATAGGATGTCCATCTGAGAATGTCCTAGGGCACACACTAATGACTTTTCCAAAATGATGTGTGTATTCTTTGTAATTTATTACTTGCTTTAACGGTGAAGAAAAATCTAAGGAACCCTGCATTCCTGAAAAATTCTCTATAAGAATTTTGAGGTGGTGTGAAGTCTACAGATGTACACTAGGCCAGCGTGGTGGCTAAGACCTAATCCCTCTCAGTGGTAGTGGAGGCCCATACCCAGCAGTGGGACAGTATATAATGCAGGGTTGATACTATTATTATTACAATGGTTTCTGCATCTACTTCTAAAAAACATGTTCTAAATTAACTCATCCTTATTAGGTTATTGATAGTGGAATTAAATTATTTTTTGACAATTGCTTTCGAAGTAATTTTTCTGTGTTAAAAAATCTTATGACTGTTTTTAATCCATATTTATCATTAAGTAGGTACCAATGTCAGTGTAAGCATGGGCGAGTACAGAGTAATATCTTTTTACCATCCCTATTGTGTAATGATCCAATTAGATTAGTTTAATGCTTCAGATATGATATGCACACATGGTTTAATAACTATTTGATTTATGGCAAGATAACCTTTGTATGTTTGTTGCATGTTTCTATCTAATATCATTAAGCTATTGGCCTGATTCTGTCGACATGGAATATTTTATAATGTTGCTTGAACAAGAGTGACCTGTCAATAAAACTATTACTACAACTTTATAGGAATACATATTAAAAAGAAAGACAGTAAATGATATGTTATGCTTTTTGATACTTAAAAAAAGATGTAATGTTATTAATTCTCCTTAATAACTATTTCCAACATTATGTGTGAACATGAATGCCAATAGTAATTGTATGTTATTTTTTATTTTATTATGATTCCTATTTTATTTTTGTAATTTCACCTTTAATGTGCAGTGAATTGTAATAAATACATAAATAAAGTATGTATTCATGTTAAATTGCTTATTTAAATCAGATTTTGATTGATTGTTATATTTTTATAAGCTATTAATTAAGTATGATCATATTACTTTTCCATCCCATAGTAGCTAAATATATAATGCTTAATTATATAATTAACTAGCTTTTGCCCGCGGCTCCGCCCGCGTTAAAAAGCTTTTCAGCCTAAAGTTTTCCGTTATAAAATTAGTAGTTTCCCGGGAGCCTATGTTCTTCCCAGGGTCTCAAACTGTCTCCATACAAAATTTCATCTTAATACGTTGGGTAGTTTTGAGTTTAACACGTTCAGGCAGACAGATGCAGCGGGGGACTTTGTTTTATAACATATTTTTTAGAACTTTTTAAGAAGAACAACCCGTCATACATTATTGTTGCATAACTTTAACCGTTTACGCAGCGCACGCAACGGAAGCTCTCAAAACTAATAATTTTTCCCCGTTTTTGCAACATGTTTCATTACTGCTCCGCTCCTATTGGTCATAGCGTGATGATATACAGCCTATAGCACTCCAGGAACAAAGGGCTATCCAACACAAAAAGATTTTTTCAGTTCAAACCGGTAGTTCCTTAGATTAGCCATTACTGCTCCGCTCTTATTGGTCATAGCGTGATGATATATAGCCTATGGCGCTCCACAAATAAAGGGCTATCGAACACAAAACGAATTTTTCAGTTGAAACCGATAGTTCCTGAGATTACCCATTACTGCTCCGCTCCTATTGTTCATAGCGTGATGATATATAGCCTATAGCACTCCACAAACAAAGGACTATTCAACGCAAAAAGAATTTTTCAGTTCGGACCGATAGTTCCTGAGATTAGGCATTACTGCTCCGCTCCTATTGGGTATAGCGTGATGATATATAGCCTATAGTACTCCACGAACATAGGGCTATCCAACGCAAAAAGATTTTTTCAGTTTGGACCGGTAGTTCCTGAGATTAGCCATTACTGCTCCGCTCCTATTGGGTATAGCGTGATGATATATAGCCTATAGCACTCCACAAAGGGCTATCCAACGCAAAAAGAATTTTTCAGTTCGGACCGATAGTTCCTGAGATTAGGCATTACTGCTCCGCTCCTATTGGGTATAGCGTGATGATATATAGCCTATAGCACTCCACGAACATAGGGCTATCCAACGCAAAAAGAATTTTTCAGTTTGGACCAGTAGTTCCTGAGATTAGCGCGTTCAAACAAACAAACAAACAAACAAACTCTTCAGCTTTATATAATAGTATAGATAGATTAATAATAATATCTCTTAATTAGATTAATTAGATTAATAATTACATACTCTCCACCTGCTGGTAATGGCCCTACTCTACTGTTGTCAAGGATTAGGCCTAAGGCTATCATGGTGGTCTAGTGCGGATTTGCAGACTTCACATACCCTAAACATTCTTATAGACATCTCTAAAGATATAAAAGTTAGTGGTGCATGCCTTGGGGTTTTGGACTTTCGGACGTTCGTTTCGGCAGTCAGATTCACTCCCAACTAGGCTATCGATGATAATACCTAATTACTTTATTATAATTCATTTTTTACAATAAATTTTTGACAGCCTTTATGTGGTCTTCCCCTTTCACCGTACTTCAGTGCTGTGAAGTTGCGGTGGCTGAGTGATAATGTTGACTCGGTTAAAGTTGCTATGAAAAAAGGAAGTTGTCGTTTTGGCACTGTTGACACTTGGATTATTTGGAATTTGACAGGTAAATTAATAAATTTATTTCTATTGTTGTCTACAACATTTTTTTTTCTGGTATAGCAAAGTGTATTACTGCACCTAACTTTAGTGATGCTCAAAGGAAATTCAATCAGAAAGGGAAAATCTATCCTTTGACCAGTGCAATTATGCTGGTATACACGATTATTTCTTTATGTTGCACTTAAAATTTCTTTTTTATATTTTAGGTGGTCCAAATGGCGGAAAACACATAACAGATGTATCAAATGCATCAAGAACTATGTTGATGAACATAGAGAATTTGAACTGGGACCCGCTCCTGATGCGGTTCTTTGAAGTGCCTAAATCTGTTCTGCCTGAAATTAAGTCAAGTTCTGAGGTTTGTTAGTTCAGTTTGCTGCAGTTCGGTTCCTTTCCAGTGACATTAATTAATAGTCATTATTCAATATACTAATGTTATACTGAAATTCACAATAGTATTCATATTTCAATGGGTTTTATGGTTTCACCCTTGATTGCCTGTAATTTATTTAAGTATTGGGCTTGCAGATATTTAAATATTTTGTTTCTGAAATAACTGTCAGCGATTGACAGAATGCGCGCTGCAAATTCATAGTTAAGACGGGACAACGTCTGTGAGGTCAACTAGTTCATTTATAAAATAAAACCATCAACTTTATTCAATTTTCTTGCAGATATATGGCTACATATCAGATGGTCCTCTGAAAGGTGTTCCAATATCTGGTTGTCTTGGAGACCAACAAGCCGCGTTGGTAGGGCAAATGTGCCTTCAGAAGGGCCAAGCCAAGGCGACTTATGGTACTGGGTGCTTTGTGTTATACAATACAGGTGATATTCGTGTGAATTCGAGCAGAGGTCTATTGACAACAATTGCTTACCAACTAGGAAGTAATAATCCACCAAGCTATGCGTTGGAGGGTTCGGTTAGTTTGCATATTTTAATATTGTCTTAATTAGCTCTTAATTATGATTATGTAATAGATAAATTGAGAAAAACAACATCCTTATACTAAAATGCAAATTATGTCTAATTGGATGGAATAACTTCATATATAAAAAAAATTGTTCATTAAAAAATTTAAAATATAATATATTTGAAATATCTATACGTTAATAATGAAATACCATAAAAATACTTCAATGTTTCAGCTATTTGTCAAGTAGATCAAACAGATAATAATATTTTTTCAGGTAGCTGTTGCTGGTGCTGCTTTAGGTTGGTTGAAAGACAATATTGGTCTATTGGATAATGCGAAGGACTCCCAAAATATCGCCGAGAACGCTAAAGATAATGGCAGTGTTGTATTCGTGCCGGCTTTCAGTGGGCTCTATGCACCCTATTGGCGACAGGATGCAAGAGGGTAAGCACTTTTTTCTCTCAAGTTATTCTAGACTTTATGACCTGACTCCGCCAATTTTTTTTTTTTTTTTTAAAGAAATCCTGCGATAATTGTTACAGTTCGTGTGCAATAAAAAAATACAATTGCCGGAATTTCTCATAGCACAATTTTATAAGGCAAATATTACTTATCCAACGAAACAAACATTAATTTTATAATGTACAAGATAAGTACACATTACGGTGTGGTTACACTATGCGTATAATATAGATTTAAAACAACCAAGAGGAACAAAACAGAAATAAAAAAAAACAAATATTACAAAAAATTAAAACTACTGCAATATTTTATCCACCAAGCATTTTCGGAAATTATTTAATGACATGAGTAGATATCAAGGTGGTTACTTTAATTATTGTATATTTTACAATTTATGTGGATTGTAGAGTTTATAGCGAGTATGATCCTACAAAATAGTGCAACAATAAGATTTATTGAGTAAACATTATTTACTTTGTCCCTAATGTATGATATATAACTTACCATTTTTAGTGTGATCTGTGGCATAACAGAAGACACGAATTCTAATCATATTGTAAAGGCAGCGTTGGAAGCAGTTTGCTTCCAAGTAAGGGATATATTGGATGCTATGAATGAGGATTGTGGTATACCTCTACAGTTACTCAAGGTATGTGGTCCTGCTCGGCGATTGAAAATGATGAGATTCAACAATTCATTTATTTTTCAGTGGTTTCAAAATATGAATGGAGATATTACTAATATATTGTATATTATGTTAATGGATTTTGCAAAGCGAATGACTAATCTAATATGACTACAACGCCATCTCTGTTCTGTGGGTTAAAAATACTGCAAAACGCGTGTAGTATACATGTTTTCGAAGCAATTCAGTCGTATTACAATTTAGTTACATTAAACGTCAGTAGATGGTGTCAATTTAATATTTTTTGTGGCATTAATTTTTTTTGTTTGTGAATCTTGTGATTTTGTGCCTAATTTATTTACAGAAGTTTATGGATTGTTACATCAATTGGACATTGCTAAAAATTGAAACTTGATTCTTTGTATGTAGATAATGATAATATATTTAATAAGTTACAAGAAGATTTTTTTTTCCCAGGTGGATGGAGGTATGACTGCCAACGCTCTACTAATGCAGATGCAGGCCGACTTAATAGGGATAAACGTGATTAGGGCAGGCTTTGCCGAAAGCACTGCTTTTGGGGCGGCTATGGTCGCTTATTGGGGGGTAGAGACAAGCAAACAGGGAGTCGCGATACCTGTGACTATAGGTAACACGTACGTACCTAGTATCACGGATGACGAGCGTGACATGAGATACAAGCAGTGGAAAATGGCCGTCGATAGATCCTTGGGATGGGAACAAAATTAAACGCTGAAACAATTTAGTTATTAGGAGCAGTGTGGATGCTTCTTAATATTCCAGTAATGTTTTCTATATTTGTTTTCTGAGGCTTATAAATACAACTCATACAATTCAAAAAACACATGACGATCACTACTAGAGAAATTATATTGCTATAAGAAAAAAATCATGTTTGCCATTTCTATGGCAATATTAGCAGAAATGATACAGATTTTTCTGGTGACTGTACTAATGTACTAAAATGTAATTTTTCGTTATCATTTCTAAGTCTGTTATATTTTGGTGTGCAGTTTTATTACCAAATATAAAGAAATGTTGCCGGCTTTTGAATATAAAATATTGTGGATTTAACAAGTATCATCAGAATAATGAATGTAGATCCCGAGATGTACGATAGGGTTTTTAGAACATTCCACATTGTGCAAAATTCGTGTAAATTGGCAACATAGATGTGTATTTTTGAGAAGTGGCAATAAGCGCAAAATACTTCAATGTCCAAGTCACACAAAATAAAAAGCAATATATTATCATGTTTCATATAAAGACTTAAGAGACAACTTGTTTTTTTTTCTGACGCTACGGCGGTTATGATAGATGCCTCACAGTCGCATTTTTAATTTTCCACCCAGCATATAAAATCTCTTTTGATAATATTATGTGATGCTATTCTATTTATTTAATGGGAACATAGGCGCTAATAGTATGATTAGTTTTAGAATATTATCTAGTTATAAAGGATATGTATAGCCTGACTAGGAAAATAAAAAACCTGCTCTAGCGGCGCCACTTTCGCTTTTCCGTTTTAAAATTAATGTTGACAGTGTGTGAAATTAATTCCTCATTTTACCACTACATGGTCAGGTTTCTTATTTTCCTGGTCAGGCTAAAGAGGTCATAGCTCTGGAAATAAAACTTATGAATATTAACTGTACAAAAAAAGCAAACTTGTATTCTAATGACAAATTACTTATCAGGGTAAATTGTTCGTACATGGTTACTAATAATTTTCATTTTTTAGATTTTATTTTTGATTGTAAAAACGAACGATTAGTTTTATCAATATAATATGGTAGTATTGAAATAAAAGTATAAGTTAGTAACGTCAAAGTGACGAATTTTCAGAGATATATATTTTTTTACAATTATATTTTTGTGCGGAATCTGTGCGAAAAAGATGATTTACTGATATTATTTTGTACTACTGATTGTACCGCTGAACCAATTTTGATGGGACTTTCGCCCACGAGTATCAAGGTCAAATTATATTGATTAAAAACGAATCATATATTTATCTATCTATTTATTTATTTTGCACTGCATACAATCACATTTTGTACATAAGCTGACTTAATGCCGTAGAAATTCTCTAGCATGTTGTCTCTACATTAGTATTTTTTTCTACTTGTTTTATTTTTAGAATGCTGATATCGTTTCGATAATTTGGAATAGTTTGGTAATTAAAAATTGTCAAAAGATCGAAAATAATTTTATAAGGAAATTATTAGTAAATCTTTGCACTTTCTCCTGTGCTGCCAAGTATGGAACGAATGGTCAAGATCACTTGCTTAGAGAGGGGTCTTAAGTAGCCTGGACCCTTACTCGAGTATGTTATTTTGTACAATTCGTTGCACCGCGCATGCGCATGCGAAGAAATGAAAACTGTACCACTAGTAGTATTACTTTGCTAAGCCTATATCAATATCTATTGTTCTAGAATATATTTACAGTTATACTACGAATACGATGCAGTTATGATACAACGTTCAGGGGCCTTATTCTCTATCCCGCACGTTATTTTAACAGTGCGTAACAAGCACGTAACACAACGCGTCAAGTTTAGGACTATAGAAATTTGGCTTACAGAATACTATTCCACGCACATTTCTCGAAGATAACATGACACGGCCGCGTTACGCGTTTACACTATCATACAGAATAAGGGCCCAGGGTTTGACTTATGTTTTGGACAGTTTTTATTTTAATGTTGAAAACGTTGGTTCTAGCGATACCAATGTATGTATAAAGGTTGAAATATAGTGTCCACGCTCTTGTATCTGTACCTGTTATGTAAAGATGTATTGAATATATAATAGTATTTTATGTACAGGTATCATTATTCAGGTGTCAGGGTTCCGTAGCAACGGACATTTAATAGTCTAGCGGACGGCACTCTCATGTCAAAAAGTTTATATCAAAATAACTCGAAAATCTAGGCCAAATTCTAAAAACAATTCTAAATATTGAATCAAATGTAACAGACACGAAAAGCGGAAACCGCTTCTATACTTGAAAACTGTTATGAAATAATAATTATGTGTGCATTTCATTTTAATTTTAGAAGTAAACTTTATATGTGAATTGACATCTTGATTGCCGGAAAATAGCGGGGTGTACTCAGTTGTCAGTTGAACTCATTTTAGTGGCTCTGTGTCCGTCCGTACGTCAATCATTTAATTAAGAAATTACTATTTTTGTAGCGATGAAAGTTAGGATATAACGGTAAAGGCCATTTACGGTAGCTACGTGGAAACGGTTCCAGGAGGTATTGGATTGTTGAATTTATTAAATGTATTTTTAAATTCTGGACTTCAAAGGGAACTCTTGTAGGATAACTTTGTTGTGTATCTGTGTTTCTGTTAAGACACTTCTCAGGGACGCGTGGAGGTTTCAATTTGGAATTTGTATCAAGTATTTGGGTTTACGGTAACTCAATCGTGAAATAATCACTTGTAAATTACTTATGTAATATATTTATCGATTTCACAAGTTCATAAAAACCTATTATAGAACACTTCCCGTTGACCTAGAATCATGAAAATTGGCAAGAAGCAACATGTTAAGGCATTTGAAAACTGTAAATATTTACTTTAATAAGAAAAATAACAATTGTACGGAACGTTCGGTGCGCTAGTACTCCTCGCACTTGTCCGGTTTTTAATTAATCTTTTGTACTTTGTAGTATCCGCTACGGAACGAGTTACCCGACATTCATTGCTTTTGTTTAAGTTTTAACTTTGACTAGGTGAAAGCCTTAAAGTAATATAAGAACTGTTTTGAAGTACAAGATAATTGTTTATTGTAAGCATTAAGCTATATATCAGTAGGTATTTATGTGCAATGTTATAGATAATACTATATACACCTATAGATATATTATAAAATACACGCTTTACAATGCAATACAGATCGTGCCTTGTCATATTTATTTATTGTTATTTTATATTTAGTGAAGACAAAATATTGTCAATTATTTTGTTAAAGTGCAATACATGTAAGGTCAGTGGGCCTTATTTCGTCTACGTGGGTATATCCGTCTTTTTGCAATCACGAGCATTCCAAACGAAGGGCAGCTTCGATAGCCGTATATGTAGAGGAGAAAGAAAGGCAAAGTCCCCATATTTACCTATACGGCCATCAAAACTCCTATTAGAATGCCCGTGATTGCAAAAAGACGGATATACCCACGTAGACGGAATAGGGCCCCCTAACCTTATTCATATTTAAGTGTTATAAAGTTGTAGGTTATTATAATATTGTAAAAAGTATATTAATGTAAAGTTGGGCAAGGGGCGCCGAGGTGATTGATTTATATAAAATTTTAACGACACAAAATATTACATATTATAATATGTAATTGTTTTTAAATGAAAAAATAAAGTGCTATAATATATAACTGTTCTGAGCTCCGCCTCGCCCAGCTTCCCGACAATAATTCACGCTTGCAGTCCTCGCTAGGTAACTATGCCGCTCTGAAGTTAGTCACGAGACGTGTGTGGCACCGATTGTGAGTTTACAGATGTATAGCGAGCGTGATGTGACTAACTTCAGACGGTCAAATTATTATCAAGCGAACTGTAAACCCGTTTAGATTGCTTATTTATCGCATGTCTATAATTATTGACATATAAATACAATTGTTATATCTAATGTGTTCCGTTATTATTGATGACTGATAATTATCCATACATTTTCATTATTTAATATGTAAATTATTTTTTTTTAGTCTTTATACTACTACTGCTACTTATAAAGAGAAGGTGGCACATAGGTATCTGTATCGGTCATGGTTATGCACGGGCCTCGGACAATCAAATTTTCTGTATGGAATTAGAGGTGTCACTTTATCACAGTTACTACAACGCCGCAGCAAACTACAAATGTAATAATGCGATGTAGGTATTGGCAAGGCCGTCGCCAAGGGGGGAGGCAGGAAGGGCAGCAGACCCCCCTAGAGGTTCTAAAACTCGAATGAATTCAACAATTCCTTTCTTAATATTCCGTAGGCTCAATTACGCTGTGCTCTATGTTATTGTTAAAGCGCGCGAATGCGGGGTAGGCACATGTGCTTTTGACTTTGTCTACAATTCATACTTTTCTTATTACCATATAAATTTGCCCCCCCCCCCCTCCCCCGGCCATCGGCTGGCGACGCTCTTGGGTACTATTATTTAAATACTATTATTTAATGTATCTGCACAACAAAAATTTAATTGCGTAGTAGCGAAATTATATTGCCGCATTTTAACTGAATTCAATTCTATTAAATATTTTGTATAAATTATACTTAGCGCGAGCCAAGGAAAGAATTTTCGACGCGTCAATACAAGAATGGAAATAAAAAATATTAGCAAACGCAAACAATAAATTTAGGCAATAACGTCAGGATTTACCCATAAAATGTTCTTAGTGGTAAAAACAAATTAAAAAGCCGCTCTTAATCATAGTAAACCGTTCAGTGGAATCATTTTACACCCCCGTTTGAGGTACAATGAAAATCGTGCTCTATTTTCATGTCGTTAAAATTGCAAACAAATTCTACCAAATTTAGCCTAATTCCTAGCCTAGCATTAGATACATTTACAAGAGACAATCTTCTTTTCCACAAAATGGATAATCACAGTTATTACAATGTTGCAGCAAACTCTAAATTTAATAATGCGATGTAGATATAGATATCTAATGTATCCGCTCAATAAAATAGCTAAAAATAAATTGCGATGGGATAAATTATATTACCGCATTTTAACCGAATTCGATATTATTTATCTTCTATATATAGAACAAATGTGTGTTTGTATGTTCAACATTGACACCAAAATGGCTGGAATGTATTTAATACATGTGAGGTAAATTTTTAGGTAATCATGATATTAACCAGCGGGTGGTCCTGTGAAGTTTGGTAGCGTTCGGATCATTGGAAATCATCTGGATATTGATAAGTTCGTGCTACCCGCGCGCAACCGGTCGCTAGTACAAAACTAATACAAAAAATAATTTGTATATTTGTAAGCAAATAACTTGTAAGCTCGCTGAGATGGGATAGAGAGTTGCAACTTTACGAGTTTGCGCGCAAAACCCAATCATAATTCATAGAATAATTCAAAGCTTGAGGTTGATTAAGTAATCGCTACACTGATAGGTAATAATATAAAATTCTAACTTAATTGTATATTATATTCACTGCCTCGTATAAAGAGTTACGAAGTGTGTTATTATTTATATCATTGTTTTGAAACAATATCCTTTGGACTCCAGTTTGAAGCGAACAGTAAATCGAATACAATGGTGACATGTTAAAATGCGGGTGTATAAATCTATTATCAACGAAGTTCAGTATGAGCTAAGGTCTAAAGAGTAGGCGAAAATACTAACTATAAATACTACACTAAGGATATAAATTGGCACTAATAAGTGAGCTATTATTTATTTTGCTATATTTTTTGGTAATTATTTTTATTGAATGCCATAATCTATCTATATATAAAAATGAATCCCTATTTCCCTTGGTCACGCCATCACGCGAGAACGGTTTGACCGCTATAACTATTTTTTTTTGTTGTGTTTGTTATTGTCAGGAGAATGTTCTTATGAAAGAAAAAATTAAAAAATTGCGCGGGAAATTAAAAAAGTTAAGAAAACTTAATGAAAATATTAATTTTGTATAACTGTCAATTGTTTGAAATAACTGTCAGCGATTGACAAGAGTGCGCGCTGCAAATTCATAGTTAAGACGGTACGTCTGTCGGGTCAACTAGTGGAAAATATAGTTTTGTCGCTATCACCACGTGACGGGTGAGTGACAGTAGCGAAGGGTACACATAACTTGATTCCTGCCGGCTTCCCTTTCATCATTTATGTAAAATCTAATTATCATTAAAGCGGTTTGCGGACCGCATTTGCATATTAGTATCTATATGTTGTGTCGGGGTCTCTTTCGGCAAATTGTCTTGGGCTTCGAGTCGCCCTTGCAGAGTAAGTGTGAAAAATAAACAAGGTTTTCCGTCGAATAGGAACTTATATTTTAATAGAGTTAATACGTTAGACAACCGTATTAGACTAGCACACATTGCTTAGTAACAGTACATTGTTATTTTATTCCAAATACAACAATTCAAAAAGATACATACTATTACGCGGCCAGTTTACATTACATTATAAAAAAAGGCTTCGTATTTGTCTATGCAAACCTCAACAAATTGAACCCATTGGTGAGTGGAAGGGTAATGTTGGCTTCACCGGTCATACAGCCCAATGTCGACACTTGAGACTACAGCAACATCGGAGTTGTTGAACCGAGTTTCGAATCCTGTGTACGCTTTACATCGCCGTATCAATCAACATCAGTCATAACTTGACTGTATTTTCGAATAATAAAATCTTAACAATTTTCTCCCTCAATGTAACCAAAAGGTACTTTGTTTCCGCACTTCAATAAGTAATTAATTACAATGACAACAGGTAATGATGTAGGTATATTCTATAGGACTTTATTGTCAGTCAGACTTATTTTATCTTATACATTTTTGGATAATATTCTAAAGTAATGTTACAAAAATGATAAATATTTTTATAATATGATCTATAATGTCTTTAATTTTATGAAGATAAATATCAATATAAGTAAATAAATATTTCTGGCATTGCACTTTTGTTTTAAAATATTATATACTCAAAAAATACAGAAACTTATTTAAGAACGAGTCATTCAACCAATAACTTCTAAGTTTATATCCGTTAAGTATAAAAGAATTTCTAGGAATATGTCCTAAAGTGCCTTTTTAAGACGAAGTACCTGACTTAGATATAAATTCGTGAACAAATACGAAATAATTTCATAAATAAACCATATATTTCTAATTTAAAATGAATAATATAAAACGTCTAACGTATGCACGTAGCATAAACATTTTATAAACCTATTACTTATATATAGATAAATTCTAGAATATTCTCGAAAATGGAAGACTTATTACGTAAAACAAGAAAACACACTTCATGTTGTGTAAATTTAAATTTTCCTGTATGCAGTTCCTACATATAAAATAGCTCGTCAAATTTAAGTGAAGGCGGTAGGAGGCATTAATTAAAAACTTTATACACAATTATTAAAACATCAGAGGCGAGACGCACTAAACCGTCCTAACTACATGTTGACGTTTAGTGCATACACAATAAGGAATATAATTTTGCATTTATATTTAATTGACGGTAAACTTGATATATGTTAAAAATAACGAATCATTGCAACGGGAATGGTGAAAAGTTAGGTTGAAATTAACATCTGAACCGATAGACGAACTGTTTATATTCAGTAGAATTATTTTCTTGCATGAAGTAGGTTACTGTCATCATGAGTGTAGCTGACTTATGACCGTCACATACAAGAAAATGGGGTAACTAGAACGCAAGGGGTCGAAAAAATCGAAACTTGATTAACATTGCACAGGCTGCCTATCGTGCCTGCATTCAGTCATTTACTCGATCATTTCCATAATTATTGGTTTGTAAGTTACATTTTAAAAAGTATTTTGTATGTGAATTTCGAATTTTTACATTTTGCGGCCTCACGTCTATCGATGCGTAATTATTTTAAATTATAAACAATACACGTGACGTTTTTTTAGTAATTTTACATATAATTTACAATTATAACAATTATGCGAGTTATAAATCTCTGTAAAACAGATTTGTTACAAAATATAGTAAAAATAAAAGTTATCTATAAGAACGATGCGGTTTTAATATTGTCTAAAATTATATCCCTAGCGCACATTTTTATTGGACATAATGACGATTCACTTTTTTTATTTATTGCTTTGAATGACGAAACGAGCATGCCGTTCGCTAGATGGTAAGCGATACGACTCACCATAAACAGTAGAAATATCAAACACCATGAATTACAAAGTATTGTTTGGTATTCCACTGCGCTCGCCGTCCTGAGACATGAGGTGCTAAGTCTTATTATGTCCAGTAGTTATACTGGCTCCAATGTTCTTCAAACCGGAAGACAACATTGACCATACTGTTGCTTAGTTGCCGTAATAAGCATTGGGGTGGTACCTACCAAGGAATTGGAATGTAAAATCAATATTGTTAAAAAATATAGTATATTTGTATTAATTCGATTGGCTAAATTGATGGTTTGAACCGAAATGTATTTTGATTGGAACTCCGATTCAACCTTTTGATAAGATTGTCTTATTTAAGTCCCCCATATTCTTACATTGCTCTGCATTTAAATTAAATGTACAAAACAAATGATTTATTTGAAATTGACTAGGTTTCATTTTCACCCTGTTAGTCCTATTAGGGTGGATTACTGCTCCAAACCCCCTATACATTTAGGATCCCAAGGGAACATGGCTAATGGTACTTGCGATATACTCGTAGAAGAATGACATTCAGGGATTAACCGCTCTTACTGAAGTAATGGCTTACGCATGTTAAAGAATAAAGGGAGCTGTGTTTTTAATTGTTTAACAGCGGGTCGATATCTTCATATTGTTAGATTGTTTATTGATATTGACAGTAAACGTTACTGTTATTTTAATTATGACGTTTGTGCTGTGGCAACTGTTATGTTATTTATATTAGCGAAGTTTGTATTTTATGGTTTTTACTGTAATAATGTTACTTTTACAGAATTATAGTTTTTTTTCTCCTGCTAGAGATGGAATCAAAGCGGGACGTTTGTCATTATGCAGGATTTACTGGACTGATCGTATCATTAATCTCGTCTCTAAACCGAGACTATACGGCGGTTTTGTACTTGTAATAATTTGTATTTGTAACTAACAAGACACAATAAATACTCGCGATCCATAAAATTATATTTATTTTATTAACCGACTTTAAAAAAGGAGGAGGTTCTCAATTCGACTGTATGTTTTTGTGTGTTTGTTACGCTATTACTCCGCCAATTGTGGACCGATTTTCAAAATTATTTTTTTGTTAGAACGGAGATACTTTTGAAGTGTCCTATGGTCACCAAGTCAGGTACTGATGATTGGATCCTGGAGAAATTGAGGGCGACCCTCAAATTTTATAGGCCCACGCATCGTTTTTCGCAAATTTTATGAAGTAAGTACCTTAAGTACTAGCGTATGGTAATCAACATCTTATTGGACTTAAATAATGTAAAAATGTATTGGAACAGTTTACTAATACTACTTAATTAATTTTATTTGTCAGACAGTTTAGTTAGGTATTTATAAATAGTAAGTGAATTCGATAGCGAGACAGTTGCGACAGGGGCTTAATTTTCCCAAGAGGAAAGGGATATATTTTTCGAACGTTCTATTTTTTCCAAGTCATACATTTATGGAATGGATTAAACGCAAAATCAAACATTGATTTTGTTTTTAATGCTTGTATTAAGCATAGTTAGTAATAATATTTTTATAAGTTTATTTAGTTAAGCTCGCGTAGTAATGGTTTGATAAAACTATATTCTTTGTTATTCTTAGAGTTTAAGCTATAATAACACCCTTTATGCACCACCCAAATCGAACGAATCTAAATGAAAATAGCTTATCTAAAGTAACTACGTATAAACATAAGTAGTCTAAATTCAAATGTGAAAATGGTTCGAAAAAAACTTCCATGAAACTGTTAGTGTACGATGCCATTTCTTGGAAACTAAAGAACCTTCTCTGCCTCAAATTAGAATAATGTAATGTGCACCTATTTTCATTGATATTAGAATCTATAACTACCATAACAAAAATGCTCACTTGTTTGTAGCGAAAATGAAATCGCATGTTTAGACATAAACATTATTGACTTTATCTAGTATCTACTGCCTCCTTACTGAATCTTTTCTCTTTAATTAATGGATTGCGGAATAAAACTCAAGAGTAAAATTGATGACATAAGGTAGTCACTAATCTCTAAAGTCGGTGAGATAATGTAATCTTTAATCTGTAGGGTTAAGCAAAATTTCCCGACAAGCGCTTACGAACTTACCTGCTCTTACACATTAAAAAAAATCTATCTCGTTCTTATTAAGAATATATTTATAATAGTTAAGGGAATTTATTTTCGCAGTGATAAATATCAAAACAAGCCTACTGATACACAACAGGAAACAAACATAAAACCATGACGCGTGTTTTCGTGTAACTTTCATAAATTATTTTTAATAACGCTAATCACAACGCGCGACCTACTCTTAAATACTAAAATAATCGTATATAAAAATTCCAAATCAGAATAACATTGACAATATGTTATAAATAAAATGGTCGTTATATGACATGATGAGCCTTATAATTGGTGTGGTGTTAGCCACTCGGCGTGGCCCCTTCATAACTATTAACAAGTAGCAAGTTAGGCCCTCATCGGCACAGACACATCTATGGTTAGCGTGAAGTTAAGTGCAGAGCCGTGTAGTGGGCCGAACGCGACAGGCTGACGGATGGCGGAGAAACCCCACCGCATCTCGCGGCCCATGCGGCTCCGAGGTCCGACATCGACGTACGAAACCGTACTCCGGTATCGCGTAATTAAAACGTATCAAACGACACTTAAATTTCTTGATAGTGTTGATTAGGATTTGCTCCGAGTTCTTGATAAGCGAAGATATATATCGAGATTAGGAGCTTTTAACTATATTTAATTGACGTAAAGTGATAAATCGGATAGGTCTACGTAATTAACGTCTAAGGATTTATTTAACATTTATGTAATGCGAATTCATCAATGTACGCATTATAAAGTCAGGTAGCTACTTTTGAAATACTTATAAGTTATAAGTATTCATACTCGACTATTGAAAAATTATAATTTATAATAGTAAGTATGTATATATAGTACCAAATAAGAACAATATTATTATTACCTAACAACTTATCTTACACTTGAAAAGATTAATATTTTTACTGCAAGACCACTTACAAGAGCCTTATAAAATTATTTGAATATTTTACTGATTTATCAGAGTTAGTAGAATCCATTGTCATAACTGTCCTGATTCAGTATTTTGTCCCTGAAGTGAGTTCGCATGCGATACCGACTAAACTCGCGCCGGTGCCTAAGGCCGGGTAATCGCTTGCCATTCCACCCTGTAACTTGGTTAAACAGCAAAGGTGTAATCAACGTGTGGGAAGTAGAATTTGATGGGACATAATATTTTTGAGGCGCACTTATATTTTATATTAGATATTGAAAAAGAACTTATCGCTAATAATAAAGGTCTTTAATTTCGATCGCCGTAAGAATCCATACTGCATCACAGTACATATAGGAAAATATTAAACTGATTTATAAATCAAATCTCAATTAAGTATAGTATTTTACTGTTTATCTAATAATTGGTCTGGTTACTTGCAATAGTTTTAATAATCATTAATAAGTTTGCAATTCTTTTGGTATTGCAGTTAACAATTGATAGCGATGGCTATGATTGTTATTGTCCTTTAAGCGGGCCACAGACGAAGGTCTAACCTTATTTAGTTTAGCTGAAGTCCCATAGCTGATTTTTCCATACTCGTGTGCAAACCGTGGAATTTTGTTAACTATCCGAATTAACCCCTGCTGAATACATAGATTGCGAGCTACATTATTTTTACCTTCACTATAAAACAAAGTCGATTCGGACAAGAATCGGACACAAATTGTAACTGTTAAAACGAAAGACACAATAATGACAAAAACACAAATGTCATTACAGGGTTATAATTATAAACATAGGTGAAATGGTCAAATCGAAATTTCCTTTAGCAGCTTTTAGTTACCGATATTCAGTTCCTATATTTAGTGGAAAGCGGGTCAGTTCAACGGCAGGAATAAACAGCTTAAATACCAATCGAATGCATTTAATCAAAACTGATATTATCCGGGCAGGGTGTAACGAGCCCAGTTTCCAGTAGTTTTGAAATACATGCCATTGCTTTAATTTTTCTGGATAGTTCTATTTATAAGTATATTCTGAACTTGCGGTTGGAAAAATGTTTTAGACCACATATAGATATCATAATCACCTAATGTAGTCAAATTTATATTTACATATTTACCCGCTGAATTATACTTAATATGAAGCAATAATACACTTATTGTGCTGAGTGTTGATATAGTGTATAATAAAGTATATACCTAATATTAACAATTATAATTATCGTTTTATGACAATTCACGCATCACTGATATAATATTTTTATATTTTAGATAGCAGTAATGAACATTTATAATAATAACTATATGTATAAGATATTTTTTTCCTCTATGAATTCTCCTCGTATAGAATAAGTATTTAGTTATTATTCAGTGTTCTGTGGCAGTACGTGTAACACTTTTACTAGATCAATAAAACCTAGCTAGAAGTATTTATTATTTAATACTTGTCGCTTGGCCCCTTTTTATAGGTCAGATGGTAACAATTTATGTTTAAAGGGCATGGATTGTTTGGAAAATGTAATGGATATCGAAATTACAAGTAAATACAATTAAGTATAGTTCAAAACTTGTATACCTAAATTTCTTAAGAAAAGGCTTTATATATTTTTTTATATTATATTATGTATTCTGCTGGTAAAATGTTATGAATTGTTTATTCAGAGTCTAAGTAAGGTCGCGCACCCACATAGGTCTATAGAATAAGATTTTGGAAATATTGTAATTTTAACCTGCGCTCAACAACAATTAAAAACCGATTGAATTTTTTTCATCATATATTGTACTTTATAGCTCAATCTGATTTTGAAAAGAGCAAAACCCGAGTTTCTTGCCCGTTCCTAACTGGTGGTAGAATTAATATTAACGAAATCTAAATAACGTCTAAAATTTTACAGGTTCAAATAAATTATTTCATTTCATTAAATATGATTTCAACTTTGAACCGTCTTAGTGTAATACAAAGTAGTCTGTGGTAGTACTTGTAACACTTATTAGATCGATAAAAGCGAGCCAGAAGGAGTTATTATTTAATAACTGTCGCTTGGCCCCTTTTTATAGGTCAGATGGTAACAGCCTAGGTTTCAAAAAAGGCATGGATTGTTTAGATAATGTCCTTAATGGATATCAAAATTATAAGTAAACCCAATTGTAATAAAAACCTTGTATAGAAATAAGTACCTGTTTCTTAAAAAAATGGATTTATATTTTGTACTTTATATTGTCTTGGTAAACCATTGCGATAATCGTTTATTCAGAGCCGAAATAGCCCACACCTACATTATAGGCTTATAATTTAGATACATACTTACATTATAGGTAATATGATTTTAAATATTGTTTCATGTTTGAACCGTTTGCCTACCCTAAACATCACGCCAACACAAGTATCACACCAAAACACAAATGGATCATAAATGTATAAAAATGAGATCTGGCGACGTGTTTATCAAGCAATTCCTCAGGGTCGCTAATATTGACAGCTCTATCTGTGGCGGCAATGCATGCGCGGTCGGCAAACACCTATCACCCCATCCCGTCGAACAAACGCGTGCCAAAATTTGATAAAGTCCTCGCTTCATGTTTAATCATACTACATTAAAGGCGAATGTACACAGTGTGTCGTGCGCTCGTTGCATTATCATTTTCCATTAGGTAGTCGGGCGATGTTGATTAACTGGGCCCTTATTCTGTATGATAGTGTAAACGCGTAACGCGGCCGTGTCATGTTATCTTTGAGAAATGTGCGTGGAATGGTATTCTGTAAGCCAAATTTCTAGAGTCCTAAACATGATGCGTTGTGTTACGTGCTTGTTACACACTGTTCAAATAACGTGCGGGATAGAGAATAAGGCCCCTGTTTATCGTTTGTTTATCCCTTGAATGGCGATGCGTTTGGAAATTAATTTGTTTCTTAGGTATATGTTGGACTCGTTGACCGTATTCACGTTGGCTTGCCCTGTTTCTATACCTATAGAAAGGTAAGTACAGTAAACCTAAGTACCTACATAGGTACTTCAACGTACATTACTGACCCTGATCATGTGTATCACTCTTAATGTAACACTCATAAGAAATTCTAGTGTGTTAATACGATATATCGTAAGGGCCAGATATATTTATGACATAAAATTTAGTTTTACCGAGAGTTTCATCGGATTTGATTTCGGGCAAAAATCGATCTTCGGACACTAAGGTCTAACTATCTGACTACAGTTAAATCCTTCGCAATTGATGTTCGAGATAAAAAAAACTCTCCATAAGCTCCAATATAGTTTTAAAAATTTATGATGTAGTATAGTAGTATGCCAAATATTTTGGGTTTGAACTGGCATTAACTTGTTGACAGCGACAGGGACCATCTACCGTTGTTTCACGTCTGATGTACACGGGCTTTAGGTCGGTAACCTACTTTCCATCGCTGCAAATTATAAGTGAATAAAAACGAAAAGGATTATATTATCTAATAAGAACATAATCTCATCGTTATATTAAGAACCCCATGTCCTTTACCAAATAAATTATTGAAATATTGATTTGATAGTATATTCATGCGCCAGCGCAAATAATCCGCGTTAAAAAACTGAGTAATGACATAGTAACCTAAAGCGGCACCTAAAAATCTTAAGCAATATATAAAATTAAAAGAATTGGTCAAGTTAAAGGAATATAGATAACACGTTCTAACAATAAAGTTGTCAATGAGTACCTAATTTTATACAATCATTTTCGCCTGCATCTTCGTCTTATTAGTATATTTTTAAATAGCTACTATTACGACTTTTTCATCCATACTGTGCTATGTCTACATCTTCGGGATTATGGAGAGAGGTTTAGCTTAAGCCAGCAATTCTCATTTGTCAAATGTAATGCAACGTGAAATGCAACATTAAGATGACGTTTGCGGTTTTCTGTGGGTCCGAGGTACCATCACGATAGCACCGGTTCATAGCATATAAAAATTAATTCGAAAAAAAACTCTTGCGCCGCAAAATATCTATATATACAGCAAACGCTGCATCAAACTTTTAAATTTCGAATTACCACGAGTCACATCTAGGTAAGCCAGATTGCTACGTTTAGTTCGTGAAAAACAAAATGAGAAGTTACAGAGAAACATAAGTTAACCACTCAGACAGCAAGTTCCTGGTGCACAATAAAAAAAGTTGTTGATTGTCTTTGGACCCCGTTATAAATGTAAACTTTCAGCCAGGAAATACAATGACCGAATCGATACGAGTTGCTTACCTTGCAATCGTGAAGTTTTCCCGCAGTTGCAATTTTATTGAAGTGAAACCGCTGTATTTGTATAGTTTAGATATTTGTTTTGTGGTCTGTTTTTGATAAAAATTGCTTTTATTATTAAGTTTTATATCGTGTGGTTATGTGGAAGATGATCCATATGGGCTCTTTATGCTGTATGAAGTGGTTAATTTATATCTATGACATTGTAGTTGCATAGCCGTCCATACTACAATTTTCACATTAATTAATTAGAATTAGTTGTAACTTGTAATTCTTTAATGTATCTAGATCAATAAATACTTTATTGATTAAAATACAAAGACAAATTAACAGGGTGGTGTCTAGTCTAAATTATGGTCTCGTATAATTTACTTAGACTGTAAAAGTGAGTTGCGTGGTTAAATCACTAATTATCCAGAATTAAGGAGTTACATTTTGTACCCAAAACGGTGGTAGGTCACCTAAGTAGAATTATTATAAGCTTAGGGAAAGAAGAAAGAAAGAAAGTTATTGTTGAAACAAAGATAAAAAAATAAAAACACAAAATCCTACATAACATAAACAATTATTGCACCAAAAATTAAAAAGTAGATTCACTATTAGTTTTACAAAATGATGTACTTTAAAATAACTAAGCCCCAAAAAACAGTTTAGTTAATTGTGTTACCATAACTATTATCAGAAATTATAGATTCGCGGAAAAAAATGCTCTTATGCAAGCAACATGCAATAAAAAGAGACAGAAGAATTAAAAACATTATTTTGCAAGGAATATAAATCGTTCTAGTTTGAATTTAAGCATGATAAAAGTACGAGGACCCCTTACACCCTTTGACAATATGAATGCTGCTTTTTAAATTATAAAATTGTCGGCAAGGCAATTAGAAACAGACTACAAAATATTAAAAGTTCCCCTTGGCGTGCAAATGTGTCGCCAACAACGCCCGTCCATTCGTCACGCACTCCATGCTTGACAATCATATTTGTGTGATGTTTTATAATTATACTATTGTTGGCGTTTAAATTTTTAAGTGAGAAAATTTAATGCGTAGCATCAAGTCTCCTTTTCAGGGTATCTAGAGATGCTATCTCACCATTATTCCACCAACTATGTTATATTCCACATAATAGGAGTTGACCCTATTTCCATTTACGGGGCGTCTCACACTTGAGGTAAAAAGAAAGTGAAAATTTTACGACCATAATATTATTGTCATAGGTGTTGCAAGGATACTGTAAAATTATAATATACAATGTAGTTGTTTTTTTTAATTATAAAGCTTCTTCCTTCTTCTTCTTTCTACCGCGTGTCTAGAACAACAAAAATATATTATCCCGTCAAGATAATTGAAGCTGCCAATTTTGATTTACCTTCTTCGTGGCGCGATTTCAGTAATTTATTTTCAGTATCTTACTTAATGTACTTTCATCGATTTTGCATTAGAATTTTATTCCGCAGAAAGCATGATTATATTTTTAGAAGTCCATTTCAGAAACGGACCTGACTTGAAGCAGTTTCTGGTTTTTTATAGATGAAATCTTTCGTTTATCTTAAACCTTAGAACGATAGATGGATTACCAAATGATTGCTCCTGTCCTAATTCTTATTTATAGAAATAGACTGCGCAGGTGTTATATATACTACTATATATTTAAAGCTTTTGAGCTTAGTAATGGAACCTATTTTCGATTGAAAACTGACCTATCGCCAACTACAAAGTCTCATAAGACAACCTCAAACGACACAAGGCTAGGGAAGTAGGTAAAGTAAACTAATCTAGCTGTTGCGACATCGACCACTAGTCCAATCTAGGCTTCTTATTCAGCATGCCTAAGTTTCCTTGCCGGTGACTTTAGTTATCGTGCGGTAGGTTAGTGAAAACTGTGATTTTAAGAGCTAATTTGATACAATGGTTTGTAAATGTGGTATAAAATAACTATATATGTGAAAATTAAAATGTTGATGCACTGAGCAGCTAAGCGATGTAAAGTACGCGCCTGAAAGTTTGATATTTATAATTTATATATTTAATTAAGAGTGTTACTGCCTAGTGTATATTACAATATCGGTGATATATTATACAGAACTTCTTATTCCCTATAGTATCCCTAAAGTAACCCTAAATTTAAGGTTTTTAAATATAAATTGTTAATATTCTCACACTTGATGCATAGGTATTTTGTGGTGTGGGTGATATTTTTTTTTTCATTTATAAAATGTCGTAAAGTAAGTTCAGTAACGATTAAAATAAAATAATTCAAAAAAAATCGTTCATATTAATTTGTAATAAAATATTACTCTTAGATCCCATCCCCATATTTTAAGTCTCAAATCAACTTCAATTTACTTGCTCAACATGAATCAAACTAACCAATGAAATGTAAATTTCATAAAAACATCGAAAATAAAGCAAAGTTTTGAAGAACTACTAATTAACTGAAATATTAAGAACATAATTTCAAAGCAAGGGCGAATGGAATAAACAATGTTCATTAGTAGCCTGGCAAAGCAACGGTCGTAAAAATGAAAAAGGGAGAAAGGGAGATTTCACAAAGCCGTGCCCAATTTGGATTCAATGAGCCGCGAATTGGTAATGCTAAATTGTACTCCCAGAACGTTTAGGTACGGTTAAGTGTATGACTATGTATATTGGTTTCAGACTTAAGTAGTTAATTAAATTTACGTTTTCACAAGTTGGTTTGCTCGGATTTATAGAGAAATTATATTTGTACTACCAATATTGAGTTGCTGCCAAATGTTTTACGATCGATACGATTTTTGTCTTAATTATAGGGTAGGAAAACTGTTTGCTAGAGTTCATTAGGTAGATAGCCTGCCCTGTTTCTGCCACTAATCTGCAGACTAAACTGTGTTTCGGTTGGAACAACCTCGTAGACAATGTAATTACTGGACATTATGGGACTATATGTCTCAAAATGAAATATAGAGCGGCGTCATGTAGTGCCTGTTAATTTATAGTTCTAGGCGGTGTCGCTACCGTTTTAAGCAGTCGTGACGTTCACTAACATATTATTATTAATATTGAACAAAAGGCATAAGAGAACACAATCATTATAAAGAATACTTAAGCACTAAATTACATTAAGATTAGATTGTATTCATTAAACCTATGCCCTAATTGAAATTATACTACGGAAACAATTAACAATATAAACATCTGCTTATACTTAATTGAGTTACATAAACAAAAATTGTATGGAAACAAAACTGTACTACCTATAAAATATTTATTTTTCGAATACTATTTAAAAACTTATAAATAACTTCCCTGTTTTGTCATGTAGCATATATTGTGATATGATATGATAATATTCCATTATAATATTTTCATATGATATTAAGTGTTACTATATGAAGTTAAGCAGAAAAAATAGCTTTTATAAAATATCAACAGAGACTTTAAAATACATAGGTTTGTTCAAATATTTACGTTTCTTTTTAAGCAGTAATAGATTTATTGTCAGAGAACATAAGATATTAACTTTCATATAAACACTTCGAATTACCTATATTGTCAACATAAGAACGTGATGTCTAAGCTTTTGGCTGTAGAAGAACGTCTCGTGGCTGCCATGTTCACTGTACGTTGAATGAGTATGTATTTGTTATTTTAATAACATGTGACGATTTTCTTAAATTATTATTGAAACGACTTTCTGTACTAATGCAATATAAAAATACAAGCAGATAAATCGATGGTTTTTTGAAATAAAAAAGTAAGTATTGATTTACTTTTTCAAATTTACCAACTTCAATAACATTATTAGATATTAGTACATGGGTTTTTGTTCTTTATATCCGATAATAAGAGGTTGTCTAAATTAAAGATCTAGACCTAAAACAGTTGCTTTCTTATGAAGGCAGCAAGTACTTTATACATAGACATAAACAGAGCTTTTGTGGCTGTCAATGAGTATTCTTATACAAAGTATGCTGGACACTGACAGCTGCCGATACTGCCGCCGCCTATTTCCTAACCAACAGTGTGAGATCTAAATTTCCAGCACATACGTCACAAGCGAGTGTTTTGCGGGCTAATTATACCTCTCTTTTGCTGTTCAAAAGCAATATAATGGTTTCTAAAATGTACTGTTTCGTTAATAGCTATATTTATTTTAATATATGGTAAGTTATGCTAGAAGTAAATCATCAATTCGCAGTTAGTTTCATGTTGCAGAAAAGAACTGATTCTTAATGAGGTAAATGATTCTAATTGAGGATTAAAATGCTGTGTTAATATTAATTAATCTTTGTATTTTAATATAAAAGAAACTGTATATAATAAAATAAAGTGATAATGTGGTGTTACAGTGTTTGTTTTTTAATAATATTCAGGTAAAAAAAACCCGTGGAGGCTTTCTTAAAGTAATTTTTGTTTCTTGAAAATGGTTATTCTATTTTATTCTAAATCTTTATGTAAAAGAGTTAGGGTGTTGATAACAAATCGGGCATATGGCTTAACGGTGTTTACAGAGTGTCTTGGGTTGAAGTGGCGGCCATATAAAGATGATCGGTTGACACGTTGCCTCATGTATAATGTGCATATAAATTTAAGTGGGTGCCGAAGTTCGCGAGCGGCCTGAGACGGGACGCTGACTGCTCGGTACCAGATCCTTATGATAAGAGTGCGGAAGGAGGAGGAGGCTACATAGTACATGTGTCCGCCCAGCGTCGCGACGCACTCCGCCGATCCCCCCGCGCTCCTGCCGCCACCCTCCTCACCGTCGCACCGCCGGCGCGCCTCTACACGTGTAAGTGAACGGTGAATCTTGCTCGCAACACTCTCCTACGAGTCTGACTACGAATTCGGTCTGTTACAGAGTTTGTTCCACTCTATATTTACATGAAACGAGAAAGATTTTTGTATTCGGTGTAGACGAACCCCCCGCTTCCGGCTTGAGCCTCTAACAGGGAATATTTTCATGAAAGCCCGTTGCACTTTTGTGTCGAAGTTTGAAGTCTTCGTTTCATGTTTTATTTGGCCGTCGTATCTCCAACACTTTTCCAAACATTTTATTCTGTTACGCAAGTTTTGCGGCTCTGATATTCAATGTAGAAATTATAGTAAACTAATTTTGTATGCCCACATGTGGTTACGTAAGTTTAGAATACAGAAAATATGCTCAGCATTCCGACGTACAAATACACATTTGAGTGCAAACACAAAGAACCAACCCTTACGAAACAAATCCGGTTCTCGAGAGATGCTTAAGTAATAATAATGCTTTTTGGAACATTGAATTTTGTGATGTTCACGACGAAGCCTACACGAGTGTTTATATTAACATACAAAGTTTAGATGTACCCTATTTGAAAGGAACCACCCTTTTAGGGGTGGTGTTATTAGTATAAGCAAAAGACATAACGTCCTCCCTCCCGGCAGACGCGGCGTGCATACAATGGAGTTGGCATTGATTTTGAATTAAATATCATCCCTTTGCCTCCATGGTGTATTGTTGTACGGCGGACTTGTACAAACAGAGCGACATGAATTATTGTTACCAGTTCTTTTATTTCTTTCGCTGTCGTCATTAATCAGCCACAGTGCGTTTAATGTGCGCTTCTGTAATTGCTCTTTAATTCATCGTGAGCGGTTAAAATCATATGGACTTATCGAAATATAAACATTTCGCAGCACTTTATCGGCTCCTTTCAACTTGTCTACCTATTTGATTCGTTAGTTAAAGTTTTAATAATTTAATAGGTTAATTAATACGTTTGTAATTTTTAGAACATGTTTTAAATAAAGAAGGTTTAACAGTAACATGAACACAAATGTAAGTGTAAAGCTAGGTAAAATAAAAATAAATATCAATAATTAATACAATTTCTTCAAGTAAGGCAGTATGAAACGTTAATTTGAGTCTTAGCAATTGCATTAAGACTTCGGCTTTAACAAGAACATAATAATGTAATCAAATCTAATCCTTACAAAATTATATCCATGAACATCTTTTTAACGTTGTTCTTTCATTCATTGCAATTTAAACAATGAAATGATTACAATAGTCATGAAATTATATTAATAATTTATTTTATTGGTATTTTATAGGCACAGAAACCGGAAATGACCACTTATTATTCTGACTACGCCAACAATTTACATAAGTATCCATTTTTAAAGTAGCGAAAAAATATTCAAAATTAAAATACGTTGTAAATTATCAAATCGATAATAGTCGGATATTTTGATACTTTGTAGGGTATATGTTCGCGTTAATAAGCTTTAGGAAGCTAACGTTTTGTTTCTACATTTTACTACACTACGCATTGTTGATAAGATAATCGAAATTCGGTTCCAATATTAAATAAGGTTATTAAATTAAAGTTTTATCAGAATATTTTCTATATTTTTAAATAAGTCGTTCGTACCTATTTCGTTGAACTTAAACTCCTTATTCATTATTTGCGTTTGATATTATTTTCCGACTGATCAAACGCGCATTTCAAACCCCAAAACTGCAGTTATACTACAATTATTTTCGCCTGTTCGATACTCCAATGTCACCTGTCCATACCGATTAGCAGTTTTGAAATGTATTAGCCCATCGCAAAATACGTGTATGAAGGAAACTCGATTGACATCCGTCCGCATATCGAATAGAAGATTACCTGCTTTCAACTATGTTTGTGAATAGCCTAATCCGTAAACACAAACTGTTAAAAGCCGCTCTTTGATCGCGCGAGACGGCCGAGTTTGTTCAGGTGTGCAGCCTTTGACAATAACCATATCAGTTATAAACCTCTCCACGTCATTCCATCCGAGACCATTTTGCAAATTTGATGACAGATTTTAGACGAGAGGAAGCGGCGAATTATTTTGTCACTTTGCATTGGGACATTGCTCATCAAATTTCAAATAATATATTATTATAATAATAAAGGGAATTATTTTTATTATTTGCCGTTTTTGTTAAAAATATCACGTTTAAATTGTAAGTATTAAAGTTCTAAGAAGACACTTCTTATGGTAGCTTAAATTGTCTTAGATCAGTACTTACATATACATCATAGAAGACAGAGATATAACTGTAAGAGATGATCGAATTAACATTAAGATTGATAAACTAATTGCAACTTCAGGACCAAATAGGTGGCAACCATTTTTAACCATAACATAACATTAACAGTCTCTAAATGAACGAAATGTTTAATAACGTTAAACGGTCCCGCGAACTACATTTCACGCAAATGTTAAAATAAAGCTTAATCCAAATTCCCAGCCGTCCAAAATACTTAACGTAGCATGAAAAGCCGCAATGCTAAAATCCCACAGGCTCACCGAGTCAACTTTGCTAAAAAAATACAATATGTTCTCAGTGCTTTGTCCTTTTATTCATATTTAATCTCCGGAGCGTCTACAAAAAACAATGATTTCACGGTACAGCATTAACTCATGTAGGCATAACAGAGACGAACCCAACCAAAGCAAACACGAGACCATATATTAAAATGTTGTCAATCCTATTTACAGACATTTTACTCTGTGTTTATCTTATAAATCTATTGTGTGCGTGGCGGTCGAAATTATGGGATTTTGTGTCAATATTGACGCGGAGCGGTTTTGTCGGTCGTTGCATTTAACACGTCCCACCGGCGCGGTACAGATAAATGCACCGCGTGGCGCGGGCACAGCGCGGGGCCGCCACGGCTGGCCTGCACTGGTGCGCGCCCGCCATGCACAGATGGCGCTGCACGACTCGCCTTCCTTCACTAATCTAGTTGGTCTTTCTCCAAACTAACATATTATTCCGCTATTCAAATTGTAGTTAATTTCATTTAAGCGTTGGAAAATATCTTGAAAATATTAACTACAAATATTTTCCTTGACAACACTTCCTAACGCGACGGCACCGATTCATCGCCATCCGCTTTTGTGCGATGTCGATTGTTGAAAAGTCTTATCAAATTATCCCCGCGGAACGGTTGAAAAGAAAAAAATTGAACGCGTCGCTTCTCGAACAAAGAGTTATTCGGTAAAATGCACTATGTCGGCATACATAAGGCGCGCCGGGATGTCATTAGCGAAAGCTTGGCCTTTCTAATGCCTAACTGCGCACCGCCTCCCATTGTCGCGGTGATAATGAGCAACTAACGATTTAAGCCACTGCATTTCTCTCAGAGTAAGATATTTTTTGTCAATAAATTGAATGTGCTTCTTCGGAACATTGGTCTTATTTAAATTTCAATGTTAAATACAAATGTATTTTACTACCTTCCCAAAAACAGATAGTGGAAATATGTTATTTTATGTTGAACAAAGCGTATGACAGAAATGTTGACAATCATCACGTTTTGTTGGTACAAATAGTCGAGTGAAGGTAAGCGGCACGTTTTAAGATGTGTCCGGGGTTGATTCCGGTGTGGGCTTACACGACAAACGAACCCCGAAATCATGTTTGTATTCGTGTGATTTATCAAAACCGGCGGATCAGGACGTCGCTGGCGGAGGTCATCCCCCGTCATTAAACACATTGGGTAAACATCGGCGGATATTGCTTTTCAAAAAGTCCTTTTCAAATCATAATGGATACTCGCTATATTGTGTAACTTGAGAAATGTTTTTCTCGTGCTCAGTTATGAGTTTGGAAACTAAATTAATACTACAAAAGAGAAAATAAGTCCAACTTCGTTTAATTTGTATGTTTTGTACAAAAATAATTATTGTTTTGAAATGAGAATTTAGGTATTATGTATGTAAAATACGTTATAATTATAATAATAATATGTTAACTGACTTTGACTTGTTGAGACTTTTGGGGGTATTTTAAAGGTAATAATTTAATGAATAATAAACGTAATGAGCAAATTAGGTAGGTACTTTGACATAAACTATGAAATACATTTTTTTTAGAATATTATACAGGAATAGAGTCGTCATTAAAACTTTTATTTTATTTATGTAGAGCTAATTATTTTATGAATTCTATTTAAAAAAAATATATATAATATGTCATAATATATTATAGCATATCTATGCACGATTAAATATTTTAACAGAACTAAATTAGCGACTCTATATTTTTCGTATTCTTTACGAAGAATAGTAAATAAAATTGTTATTTATTTAACATATTTTCGTCTCAATTCTTTTTCTTTCAGCAGCTTGATATTAGATTTTTCGAGCACATATTTCTTTTACGATAGCGAGTAAAAGTATGCGATACATCAATCATCATCATTCATAGGGTGTGTCCACTTGCCCACTGCTGGGCATAGGTCTCCTCCAAAAATTTGAAGATCGATCTGAAAAATCCAGGGAGAAGTCTTCATTCACTGCCTTCCAACTTTTATTAAATCGGTTCGTCTCAATAATAAAACTTAAATAAATGACATAGTAATTATAATAACCTATATACATTATTTACTCAAAACAGTCTAATATATTTTTGCAAGATTTAATTTTTGACGCATACCGTTCACGTAGATGCATGCATACTATCCATATTTAAATATAATTTACGTAAAAAGTAGTCGCTTTATGCAGTATTGATGTAAAAACTACATACATTTGTATAACAATCAAGTAGCGGTAATAAAGAACAAAATAGACGACCTTAATTAACAGCGTGTAATCCATTAAATTATCGCTTAACGTTATTAACTGTTCAAAACAAAATATGATACACATGCACACTGGCTGCAACACGTTCTACTATTCATTGTTTGAGTTTCAGTCCGTTATTTTTTAATAAACGGGACGTGTCTAAAACATGACATTTAATATTGAGACCGCTTTTTTTTTACCCAGTTTATTAGAGTAAAACAATGTCATTGATACTTCGTATTGCAATCTCTGTTCTTGTAAATAATAAATAAAATAAAGCGAAATATAAATTTATGTTTTATTCGTTTTTCAGATGAGTTTCGTTATGTAAATAATTACATTATTTATATGGTAAAATATCTAAGATTTTTTTCTAATTAATACTTAATGTAGATTTTTGTTACGTAACTAACAAAGCTCCATATCACGCCTTAGTCCCGAAGAGGTTGGTAGTGGTGCAACCAGGGCCCCCTCTTTTCACTAAGTGTGTTCCGTTCCATGGTGTGATAGGGGGCGATATTCGGGTTAATACTGGGCAAAAAAAACCAACACCACTTTGCCTGACTTGGAATTTGGACTCAAAATGTCGCCGAGACAGTAAACTACGAATTACAATATTTTAAACAAAAAAAAATTGTAATTTTATGTGATCAGGCTAAAAGCACGTTATTACTGCGAAAGAAAAGCATTATTCCCATTAAACAATGATTTTAAATTGTTTATTTGTTAGGGATGTAGTAGTTTACACTTTAAAATATTTGTAAAAAACTAAACTTTAAAATTTTATAGTGGCCATTTCAAGTTTACAGAAAAATATCAATATAACAATATATAAATATATTTTTATCCATTTTATGTTTCTGAGTGATAGGTTCACTAGTGATTCTATTTGAAAAGACACATTCCCAATAGTTTAGTATCAGTTGCGAAAACTCTTATGGTACATCAAAATTGTACAAAATAGTAAATAAACTTTAAACTACACGATACCAGTCAATGTAGTTGTGGATTAAATAGACCAGTTACCTCTTGTCATAATTTAACAAAACAATATTTATGAACCGTTTGTATGCGCGATATTTAAAACAGTCCTAATTTTCATCTAACTACTCGCTAGATCAAAAGTGTACATTTTAAATCTCCAATTCAAAGCGACTGTTTTCAAAATGAAACATTTATCGTCATCAGTCAATTTAAAGCAACCAAAAAGTCCGACCAATCCATCCATTTAATAAACATTGAATCACTTTGACGGAACTTTCATAGTCTAAAAGCGCACAGTTTGACTTAATTACTACGATAAGCTTGATTAAAATCGCTTTGTAAAATCGGAGATAGGCACATTTTGGCCTCTCAATAGTATGCGAGATCATACACTAGAAAGGTCTACGTTAAATGGATTTCCTCCGTAGATCGCTGGAAATTTAACTTTCCAACGTCACTTCGATGAGGCCAGTGATAAAAGTTAGTTCTAGGTATGTAGGCAAGAGCTTTGGTACTGAAAATATTATGTTGTAGTTTAATTGACAACCTGGATATGCTCGTATACTTAAATAGACTTTATTTTAAAAGTGGCATAACTATACACATATTCGTTGTATAATCTTGATAAGGATAGGTAGATTTGTAAATATATACATTACTTCTATTTTCGTTGAGTTTCTCGGGCTATGACGAGCCTCTGCCAAATCGGTTTATGCCAAGTCTCATTCAACTTTGTAGTTTCAAATCACACAAATACTGTTTTTTGTACTTAGGTATCAAAAGGCAGTTTATGATTTTCATAGGATAATTACGCGTCTAACAGACCTAAGCCGCGATGAGTGAAGCTCAACATAATATTATGTATTTGACTATGTAATTGTCAGCGCGCGAGATAGCCTCATGATAGAGAACACACGTATTATAACGTCTCCTATATTTCAGACAGACGTAACTAAACAAGAGTGCCATAACAATGCGCAATATATTGGCAACAAATGAAAATTTGATCCCTAAAGACATGCTTAACATCTACAATTAATCAGACAATTTTAAGGTTATCAACAAGACAACTTTTCCCAAACTTAAATAGCAAACAAATCTGCACCATTTCAGACATTTGTTTGTCAGACTCTCATATGATACCGTGGCGGTTGCTTTATTTGTGAATCACTCTGGTTTTGTAACTAGCCGTTCAAACAGTCGCAACAAACGTGGGGCAGCGTGCGTAACTGTATACACAGAAAGCCGTGGTAATGTTTGCTTTCGTGTGATTTATTGGCTTCGTGGGATTTACAGGCACGCACTATCGTGGCGCTAGTGAGCCAGTGTCGCGTTACGTGAGGCTATTAAGTACACCCCCACCCTTTGATATGTCGTAATAAAGTGGGATATGTTAATCTTTTGTTTTTCCAAAGTTGAAATGTTGTTCGTAAAATATTACTGTAGTTATATAGTAATAAGCGTCTATTTGGAACCACATGAGTTGTGTAATAATGCAAAATTATTTTTTATGAATGAAAAAGATTAAGTTATTTTTATAGTTATATTTTATCAACGCTAGTTTTTATAAACGGCTAAATATAAGGATTATGAGGGATATTAAGTAATAATAATTCTTTTTTGTTTTTAGTAAATCTTTTTATTTGGTCTACGGAAGTATGAGTCAGGGCCTAATATTATTATGAAAAGGCGCCAATAAGAGTTGTTCCTTCAGTAACTTGGAGTTCTCTAATTAAATCGATATTGACTCACCAACAAACAAGGTGTCATACGAAAGTATCTCTAAGGCGAGCTCTGTATATCTATTTATCGCTTTTAACGAAATATAGGTAGCGATAACTCAAAAATTGTGATAACCAATATATATAATTTAATTATGTTTGAGACGCAACAGCAAAAAAACCTAAATTCTAATTCTCAGGAACTATAAACGTGTTTATTTGTGGATATGTTTTTTATAGACATTATTTATGAAAAACGTCAGAAATATTGTGAGAGCAATATTTTCATCGTCTAACCAAAGCGAAGACAACAAACTCTATTCAATTTTTATAGCTATCGTGAATACCCAGGTTACAATTTCAAAGTACCGTTATTTGTATTTTTATGAAGTGTTGATTTGTGCTTTAATGTTTCATAGTTTCGAACATTATGACAGTACTAAAGTTTGAATTATGGACGCGTTCACATATTATATTAAAATAAGTGTTATTTCATATTATCACGTATTTATATTTTTGTTTATAATCTTATAAATATTAATAACAATCACGTCACCAATAAAATACTGGTGAAGCGAAAAATTCAGGGTACATTGTGTTTATATTATCTAGGTAGCTAGCAACTAGTATAGTAGTATAGTATTCTTATAATAATGCCTATTAATATGTATAAAATTTTAAGTATTATTAAATTCTTTTAATATTATTATAGAACATAATGAATATGCTACGGAAAGCTTTTCATAGAGTCCGAGTTTTAAATCTACTTTTTTGTTAAAAATACCGATCTTTGTTAAAATTGTTTAGTAACATAATTCATAGATAATTAATAATTTTGACCTTTAATCCTATACAAATAAATACTTAACACGAAATGCAAGAACGAATGCTATACCGACTTATTAAGCTATTTGATTTTTACCTATCTTAATGTATGAAAATAACTTACACAAATCTTTATTTAGCCGATATGTGCATTAATATTATTATTTTTAGCAGCATTCAAAGCTAGAAATATAATAACAGTGAATGTCAACAATCCATGACCACAGAAGATGGCGTTGAGAGGTCGCCATTCGCGGACAATGAAGAGGAGGGAAACCTGTCATCTGCTTTCAACATAATTAAAATCACTTAAAATAATGCCACTAAGCGGCCAACCCTGTCGGGGTTTTATTTTAAAAAGTGCTATTAGCATTAAATTTAGTTTTGCGGATGATTATGTCGCTCTCAGGCCCTCGAGGACATTAACTGCTCACAATTTTTGTGAATTATTGTCCCGAATGTACACCCTCGCCTTTTATTAAACGTTAATACCAAATTTTGACTATTCGGCTCGTTAAGTATTACGCAAGATTTTTAAATGGAAATTCAGTATTTTTGTTAGACGAAATACGGGATTTAGAAATTAAAGACAATTTTAATATAAATGATAGAGAATTACGTAGTGTTTGTTGTGCGTTAGTCTCGAGAATTAGTTATATTATTATAATGCAGTCATATTTCGAATTTAATTATAAGGAAATATTTATTATTTACATATTATGAACGCGCTAATCTCAGAAAATACTTAACTAATTTCGATTTTTTTTTCATTGATCCGTTGCTACATTGTTCCTGAGCGCTATAAGGTTTATTTTTGAAAATTTAAAACGGAACTTTTATCCTGGAAAACGTTTTCCTCACGGTCTAAGCCGCGAGCAGAAGCTAATAATAAATAAACATTGACTATGATTTAAGAATTCTCAGACTTATAACTTTCGCGTTAATTAATGCAGACATTTTGGGCAAGAAATTACAAATAATTTTATTTATATATTTCTATGGTACACCAACAGCATATATATAATATTAACAAAATTAAACTTCTAAAGACATAGAAATTATTTGTGTTATATATGCCTATTACAGGTATACACATTACACTACTATATCTAAATTACAAGTTAACGTAAATACCTAAACAAAAAAATACAAAAAATTTACTAACTACGATGAATTAAATTAAGTAGTTGATGTAAAAGGATTATAAAAGGTCAATAATTTATTCTTAAAATTAATTTTTAATATTTCAGCTATGGTAAAACAACGTATGTCTAGAAGTTCCAGAATCTTAGTACTATACTAGTTGAAAATCAAAGCGTATCTCTGCATTAAGATCCTTTGACAACACATTAATTTCCCCGTTTGCTAGCGGACGGCACTTATTCCACCTTCCGGTGTGGTCAGAAATCCGGGTCACTTTTTTGTGACTATTTATTCCCCCTTTCGTTGCTTGACAACAGATTTCTACAGGACAACTTATAAAAGTACATAAATTCTTATATTTTGTAGTTTTTGATAGTTAATCATACATTGTTGCTATAATATAATCGATGATTGGTTTTTTATAAACTTAACTAACTTATAGCTTTATAGTATATATGAATTTATAATACCCGACGGATATGAACTGCCCCGGTGCCGTAGTTGTGTTGTGTGCGACGCAGCTCTGAAGTCCCAGGTTCGAATGCCAGGTCGGGCAAAATGATAATAGATTTTTCTGCTCGGTAAAAGCTCGGAGTCAGGAATTTGTTTCCTATTTGGTGATAGGTTCGCCGT
The DNA here is from genome assembly GCF_014839805.1 of Manduca sexta. Classification (NCBI taxonomy): domain Eukaryota; kingdom Metazoa; phylum Arthropoda; class Insecta; order Lepidoptera; family Sphingidae; genus Manduca; species Manduca sexta. The sequence continues at coordinate 6,365,953 of NC_051141.1, read as the reverse complement.
CTATCACATCACGGTACAGAACATACGAAAAGTGGTTAGGGTTCCAAACTGCCTTCCTTTTCGGGAATAAGAGCGTGATGTGTGTGTCTTTTGCGTTTTCGATATCCATAACATAAAAATCCATGACTTTGGCTGAAAGAGAAAGAGGACTGTGTCTTTAATGAACATAGTAACACCAAAGAAGTTTCTTGAGCCCCTGTGAGATGATACCACCTCGATTCAGTCGATCATTCATACTTTAGATAAATCTGAGTATTAAGTCGGTTATAGTAATAGATGAAATGTTAAACTTATAATGATGACTTTTACTCAGGTAGAAATAACAGAAATGTCGCGTTAAGCTGTTCAAGACGTGTCGTTACGGTCGTCTGTCAGTTTGAGTATAATTATTTATAAGACCTGTATCCACTTATTACACGAATTAGCACGATGTAATAATAACAGCAGTAACTAATGCTCTTAATAATATGCATAATATAGTGATTTTCTAACATTTTATTTTCATTTTTGAGATGGTCCTTAGAAAGCCCTAATGTAGGAAAGATCTACCCCGTAAGAAATTGTAAGGATAATATGGGGAATGATAATTTTGTTTTTTCTGCAATTTTACTATTAGTAGTTTTGGGTCATACATATTTCAAACAACATCGGTAAAAAACTTTATATTTGAAAACAAAATACAAGCATGTTTGTTTCAAAACATTTGAGTAACTTGTCACATAAATGTATAAGCCGACCAAAAACAAAAGTCACAGTTTAAACTGTGCTACCAAATAAATGGCAATAAAAAGAGTAACTACTATTCGATGGTACCTACTATCTACATTAGGTTTTAATGCAATTACTGTCAAATAAAGTTTACTTGAAACTTGTAAAACAGTCCCTTACATTTTCAAATCCGTTTACCGTGTGTTGTTTGTGGAAAGTTAACGGCAGTTTTCTCAAAATGTTACCGATTAAGCCATTGGGAATGTGTGAATTTAGAAGCGATGTGATTGTATTTGCATGCGCACTTTGAAACAACCCCCAGCGGTTTTGTGTGTGATGCATATTTTTGGTCGTTCAATATTTTGTGTCTGTATTTGAATTGGTTTTTACGTTTTCAAATGGTATTAAAATATGCAGTGGCTAGTGTTATATATTAAAAGTAGGTTTGTATGAAAATCTTAAAGTCTATTATCGCTTAATCACTGTAAAGCATAGACCCATACTATGAAGAATATTATATCAATTATTACCAAAGGAATACTTGAATTTGATTTACATGTCTATGAATTTAAATCTAGAAACAAAAACGAAAGACATAATAAAATGTAAGACATAATATACCTCTGCGCCTCTACCTTTTTCATCTAAGCCAGGATATACGATTCACTTGATATTAGGCGTTTATTAAGAATTGCTCAAGGCTCCATCGACATAAAGGATCTTTGCAGAATCAAAGCCTGCTGTAAACTTTTACGCGATAAAAAAGCCTTTATGTTATTCCTGATCGTGATCTATTTGAATGCTAAATTTCATCTAAATACCTTCCGTGGGCCCTGCGTATACTTTTTATCATCTTCCAGTATCTCCACAAACTTTCCCATTTATAGTATTAGATAATGCACGTTAAATTGAACTTCCCATAGATGCTTCCAACAAACAGTTACTTGGAGTAGCCAGAGGTAAATAGTAACGTTGAATAATTTCTTAATATATAATCGGTCCGGTCACTCTGATTTTTTTGTTAAATAGCAAATTAGACGGCGACGCTCTGCTGGCGGGACTCTGTGACTTCTATACATAATATTATAAAACAAAGTTCCCTTTCCTATCTGTCTGTATTTTATGGATTTTTTCAAAATCTACTCAACGAATTTTTATCAAATTTGGTATGGAGATAGTTTGAGACGTCGGTAAGTACATGGACTACTTTTTATCCCGGCAAAATATGCCATCGTGCATTTTACTGGAAGAAGCAGTAACCTCTTCATTGACCCAAAATTTCATCAAATCCAGGCAAAAGTTTTAATGTTAAAAACATCTAAATGTCTAACCATACTTACAAATTATATTCGCCGTCTGTTATGGTTTCGCTTATCTATGAAGATATTGCGGCGATTATAATTTTTTTTTAAATAATGTATTCCATGTAATAGGTAGTTATGTTGTCTCTGAGTGCTTTGTCTATTTTTATCTCTACAAAGGACTATTACGTGGGGGGAGCCGGAAACAAAACTGGTTTATAATATTAGTTGTAATCATAGTACCTACTTATTTAAAAATAAAATAAGTAGGTAGGTAATTCGCTATCAAAAGCTGCAATGTAATACGCGTTTGCAGAAAAATAACTTTGTTACTACGTAGTGTCGGACATTTCCGTGAGGATCAGTGTTTGATGAAAAATTATGCCTATTTTCAATTTAAGAATATATGCATATATATTGTAGTTTGTTATTTATTTGATTAGCAATTATTTAATAATTTAAACGCTGTTTAGTGAACAAAATGAAAACAATAAACATTTAGACTCGACGAGTTGATTATTATTATATGAAACTAAGTGTCTAATTACACACAATTATCATAATCACTATTTTGACCTTTCAAACCATTCTATTTTATACAAAACTTTCAAAAATCTTGTTAAAATTGACTCAATGATAAAAATCAGCGGCCTGTCTTCATTACACCACAGAATGTAATTTACTTGAAGGCAGCCTTTTAGCTCTTAACCGTAGTACATTTTGTATTTAATTAAAAGTAAGCGATAAAACCACGCAACATAGCGCCACCTACACAAACTTACACAAGTAAGAACGCAACATAAAGTTCGCTCACAACATGCTTATCTGCTAAATCGAAGGCAAAGGTTCAGAATGAAAAACAATCGTCCAGCGCGAGGATTCTTTTAATTTATCCGTCGCAGTTTTAAATCGGTGTTAAGATTCAACAGTCGTAACGTTTTTTCAATTATCGGCCACGATCTCTACGCGGCTTTACGATAGCTACCGAGGGCCAAACACGCCAAGTCTTGGCCCCCGTTAAAAGGAAAAAATGGCTTTCTAAAACTTGCGCTTTACTTTGCCTCCTCGGACGGCGACCGCTCAATGAGTTTAATTTTGTCTAAATAGTTTTTTGGAGTTCAGTTTTTTGTTTTTGTTTTATAGACGTTTATGGTTTTTTTGTACCGGTCGATTTTATTTTGGTTTTAAACGAATTACTAATTTGACACATTGTTTATTAGTAATTATTGTATGTAGTTACTGTGCGTAAGATGACGTAATATTATATAGGTATTAAGGTTTTCGTATCGGGACTAATAAATGTGTCGTTTACGACAAATCTAACATGATTTGAGATTACACATGTAACAGAAAATAAAAAAATCTAACGTAAATAACTTACTACATTACACGATTAACCCACAGAATAATACTTAAGCGACACAAAAAGAAAACATTTAATTAAATAGTGTAACATTAATTATCAGCGGTAGAAACGCTCAACAAGCCGATATTGCGCATTTAAAAATTAAAGCACCGTTCACAATAGGCTCATAAAAACCGAGCGTTTTCTACATAAATATAATACTTGAGTACGATTCGTGGCTTTATACCCGAGCACTATCTATAATTAAACAAAGGATCTGACCCCCGCCCTTACAACCGACGGCTACGTTTAACACATTCACATAATCTCACTAAATCGCTATAATCTCAACTCGGGACGAAACTTAATTCAATTCCACGTTAATTTACTTATTTGAAAATGAGAGCACCCGCGACACAGCTATCGTGGCCCCTGAGAATTAGGGGCTAGTGAATGGGGATAATCTTTTTAAGAATAAATCAACGACATGAGCCCCGTTTAATACCTACTTGGGTTAGGATTTTTAGTTGATTTAATTTAGTTGATGCTAGTCATGTTTTGTGTTTATGATTTAAATACAAAAATTGCGTAAAAACTTAACGTATGGGTAACGTTATGAATCTAAATCAAATGCAGTGTAAATTGGCTGGCGTGGATTGTTTGCACCATGATGTGTTCTATTGCACGGATTTTTTTTGTATTATAAACATTATAGATAGAAAGCCGTTAGATATAAGTGACAAAATACAGCCACTATTCGATATGATTTCTGTATTTTATGCCGATAGGCGTCGATACATAGAGGCGATGGGAAATTGTCACAGTGAAGATGCTTTATGTTACCAATGTTGATAATGAAATTTCTGCATTATGCCATTTTAGAGCCGTCGAATATGGTCTGCAAAGAAAAATTGGGCGATAATTATTTGCCAAGTTATATTAGGATGTTTTTTGTAACATAATTGCACAACATTCGATTTAAATTGTAATTTGTTAGTTCAAATTATTATTCTTGGTAAAAAAAGCTTTACTATTCGCCTGACTGGTGTGCGCTGAGCTTTATATTACAGTACTAATTATTGCTTGCGGCTTTGCCTGCGTTAATAGCCTTTCGCGCTACAAAAATTGCGATCCATAATTCCACATTCTGTACGACGTCAAGACTATTAGACTAAATTTAGATCAAAAATTCAAATATTTCATACGAGAGAAAGTTACCGGGCTAAAAGTAGCCTATATGTTAATCACATGGCCTATCCGAGTCCTAAATTTCATCCTGATCTTTCCCTAAACAGCTACAATGTTAACATCCAACGAGCAAGCAAACATACTAATATCCAAACATTTTCACATATTTTTCAGTTATAATATTAGTCAGAGTAAGTAAGATAAGATTATACGCATCCCTTACGGTGCTTATTACATTGAATAGGGTAGTTTGAAATGTAATAGAAAATAATACGAAAAATAAATTTTTGAGAAATCAGCATCAAAGTTGGTTGAAAAATAAAACAGTTATTGATATTTGAAATATTATTGTGAGCTAAAGTCGAGTGCGGTTATCAGGCTGTCTCTTTCTTACGCTTGTAGCGTTAATGCCGGTGACACTCGGTGTAGTCACAGCTTGCTATTAACTTTAACAGACATACGTTATTGCGTGAGTTTTTTTTCGTTTTATTTTGCATGACATACATTTTGTTATATTTTTGTCAACTACCTTATTAAAGGCCCATCAATGATAGATATAATAAACTAACCAAACATGATGGCGTTATTGAAAAAAACAACTGGAATTTTTGCGCTTGTGCCATTTAAGTTCGGTTAACCCCCATAACTGTTGTAACTTGGAAATATTGATATAAATTTATTACATTCGGTAGATAATAAGTGTAATTTATGACAGACAATCTAAGTAGGCGGTAATCCAATGTGGCGTTTGTCAAATTATCTGAAACAACTAGCCATTATAAATGCGTTATACAAAACTTTACGTAAGTTTAATGGCATTACCTTAACATGAAATGGGTTTTAAATAAACAAGGGAATTATTATCACCGTTTTATTCGGTAGCCGCACTTAGCGTCACAAATAGAATGATGTTAGATAATAATTTAATCGTTTGTTCACATAGAAATGATAAATCTCATTATTTAAATGTGGTAGATAGGCCGGGAGTATTTTTAGGCAAGGCGCGGGGGCGCGGGCGCGGCGCCGTAAGTTCGGTGCGCGGGAGCATCCACGGGCTAGCCACTCGCTCCGTCGCCGAACTAGTGACATTAACAAATTACACCGGCTGTCAACTTTCTGAAACAATATACCGGTTGGCGTTTAACTTATCTTGGAAGTTTTCATCTCATGTAGATAAAATGTTGTAATACTAAAATGTCATTATGCTCGCTCGGAGGCCAGTACTCGTAAGTCACATGGCAGATAATATTTCACTGGGTGCGGTGCGGCCGCCTGCCGTCGCGCCGCCTCGCGCGACGCTATCGTTTCAGTTAGTATCGCAGTTGCCGAAGCGATTTGTTATGTTATCTCCGTTATTTTGTTTGAGGTTGATAGGTCAAAGTTGTGGTAGGTATCGTTTACGAAATCGCTGCCTGTGCCCAACGTCAAACTAATGTAATTGCGTCACTGCTCGAGCTTCGTGAATCAATGGCAGATTATTGTTCTAAAACGATATATGTTCCTTATTTTCTATTGTTTAGAGTATATTTCTCTTGAAGTACGTATAGGTTACAAAATGATGTCATAAGAAATTCTTAGAGTAGAATACTTTAAGTGCAGTGACACATATTAAGTATCTACTTATCAACTTGTTTAGTATTTACAAAGTATCTAACTTATTTATTTTGAATTTTACAATTATTTAACAAAAAGTAAGAAATCAAATAACAAATAAATAGCTGTTCAAACGACGATCTAATCGTCAATATATTTTTATTTTATTCAAAGCAGAGGCTCACCTTCTGTCCACTCCACCCACCGTCGTTTTAATATCACATCTAAAATAACATGACGTTTATAATTCTGAATAGGATTAATTCTACCACCGGACAGTACGAGATAGCATCAAGATCTCGGCATTTTACAATAACATATTGCCTTTTTAGACAAACGGTACAGCCCACGTTCCACACAATCGGTGGCCCGTCACGAAAAAACGACTAATCTCGAGTTTTTTATTGCTCGAGTGTGGCTAGAAGTGATTTGTCCAGGGCAATCTATCATTCAAGCACTATGGGAATAATTAGTGTCAGCAAACGCATCCGGACGCCGCGCTCGCAGCCGCCAACAATGAACCGTGTGACGCATCGTTCAAACAAATCATTAATAATGAACGCCACTTTTTCTAAGACGGATTCACTCTTGTAAATAAATGGTACGGCGGATTCTTAACTACCTACTTACGGCGACATTTTTTACAGCGTGCCGTCAGATGTATAATGTGGCCGCGCGAGGAGTTAAGATTCGTCCATTATCGCGTTGTATGCGCAGTATTATCTTAATCTGATTTTATTTGTAGAAAGAGTGAAAGCTATGTGCGAAATGGACATGAATGTTTGTTATATTTCGACTTATTCTTTTATGGTTTTAATAAACCGATAGTATTCGTATTAAAAAGGTCCATAAACAAAGTCATGAATCCATTAATAATTTTTTTAAACACTTTCATACTGTATAGACAGATATCGTCTTATATTTTTAAGTTGTAGCTTAATACAAGATTAGTTTTAGCTCATTGATTTATTTTCTTTCAGCTGTGCAATTGACACTGTCCCCTAGTATAATTTACATAAATAATTAAGAATTTACTATAATAACACATGTTTATGTTTTTTTTGCCCTGTAAGATTGTAATTTGAAAAACACAAAAGAGATTTTTTGTAAATGGCAGAGAACGAAATATGTGTCTCTGTAAGAAACTCGAGTTGTTCAATATCTGGTGACAGTTTTTTAAGCAAGTATCGTGTTTCTAATTTTAAGCGGTGTTGTCACATTACATTTGGGACGAATTCCTGAAGATTTTCGGCTTTTTAAACTTCTATTAATCTGCAAAAAAATAAATAAAGTGTATGTGGTAATTATGTATTTGCTTGTTTGAAACATTTTCGGAAAGCAGAATATGTTATGTCAACCTCCCTTTGTAGCACGAGCCGCTATACATTTGCTTAGTTAACTGAAAATCCGACCTGAGGATTGGGGGCGTTTCGAGAATTCCACCATGGTATCCTCTGCCTGTCGTAAGAGGTGACTAATAGGGGCCATCAGGGGTCTGTCCGCCCTTAGCGTACATCGTGCGCTTTTGCACATTCGGGTGATCCCTGGGATGGACGGCCGCGTGGAAGGTAGGCCTCATGCTACCGATGACGCCGGCAGCGACCATCGGTGCGCGGGGGCTTCTGAGAAAAAAGGTTAACTAAAAATGATCATTATCCCTCTCCATTCAACCGAAATAAGCGCACGCGCTGTAAATAGATAGTAAATACTGTCTTTCATTCTATCTTCAATGAGCATTGTAAATGTTTAGGTCACCTGAAAACTTTCAAAATTACATGTTTCCGGTTATCAACATAAAAAAATCTTAGATGACATTAAGTAAGTTGAAAGAATTAAATTAATTGTGTTGTTAATAATTTATGGAAAAATGATTGATGTTATGTTAAAATATATAATTTGCTGGTGGTAGGATATATTTTATATCCGACCTGATAGCGACCACCGTACACAAGGTGTCAAAACCCGCCATAGTGTCCAACATAATTGTGTCGCGTTTCGGCAGCAGTCTGTGTATATCCGCGTCTGACAGGCCAGCGTAATTATGTCGACTGTCGAGGGTTAACCATCTCTCGTTTGTCATCATTTTATTGGAACCCACTCCACTTACCATCAAGTGTAATGCGGCCACTTCACAATACCCGAATAAAAAAAATATACTTTCGATCATTCACAAAGTTCAAGATAGGCCAATTAAAAACGAAATTTAAAGAGGCATTACGACACTCTATAACTCCTAATTAATGTCTACTATTTGATACGGCCATAAATTATGTCATATCAAGGACCTAATTAGATAAGAAAGGAGAGAATGTATCTCATATCAAATCCTAAGCGAAATGTGGAAACTATGCTGAAATCTTGAATTAAGCTCGCGTATTCTTTTTCTATGATTACAACTTATATTTGTCGCGAAAGTTTCTTTCGTGTTTTCTTTCATATCTTGGGTAACCGTTGAAAAATAGTGCTGTGTTTTGACTTAAAATTGTTACAAAGCTAATCAGTATAAACTCAGTGAGTTGGTCACCTAATTACGGCGTGGACATGAGGTTGTATGTTTTGTATTTTCAATTCTACTACGTTCACTGTTACGACAATTTTTTTAATTTCTTTCTAGAGGTAAATTACACATAAATAGTTTTTATATTGCCAAGATTAAGAAATGGGTTATGTAGAAGAGTTAACACTATAAATGTTCGGTCAGCATTTTTTTTTATATGTAAATGATAAAACTATGATGAGTTAAACTTTCATAAACCCTGCATAAAATTATAGAAACAACATGTAGTAAGTGAGAAATACTATGCAAGTAGATCACCCCTCAGTTTGATGTTCATCAATTAACAATTGACTTATAGACTTCTTATGTCTACGCGAATGTTAGACATTGAAATAAAAACTATTTAACGGATTTTATCGCGGGTTTTTTATATTATTATTTTCTCCCGACGTTTCGAAGACTGATGATTGATATGATGATTCGCGAGGCTATTGAAATTAAAAAACACCCAAATTTCAATAGGGAAGATGGTTGGAAGCTTGCACAAAGCCTGGGATCCTGTTCTACATTTAATTAAATCGGATCCCAAAAGACCGGCTGCCAGACCTCAAGACACTGTGAGCTCATTCTGCGTAGATCGGACCGTCAACAGCTAAAATTTAAAACAAGTTGTATAATTGAAAAATGTAGGTAGATATTGTAACTTTGACTTTACGGATGAACAACACCTCAGTCCCCCCCGTGACCATAAAGGCTGCAAAGTCTACGAAACGTCGGGAGAAAATAATAATATAAAAAAGCGCGATAAAATCCGTTAAATAGTTTTTATTTCAATGACTTATAGACGCTAGAAAATCAGACTTATGAATCAATGTAACACATGACCGTAAATTCTTTCTTTAGAAATTTGTCACACGTATTTCCTTTTGATAAATATGAGTTCAGTTAAGGCAGCAGCTATGTTTTTTTACAAGTTTTGGTTCTTAAACCTAGTGGTGAATGAAATAGACTGACCATTAAATAAGTAATTTGGTTCTGTATTGTCAACGACATTGGACCGTAAGACCTGTGAAACCAACATAACCGATCCATTCCCTAATTGGTGAAAGAGAAACGCGCATTTACCCAGCGAAAAAAAAAATGTGGCGCCGAGACTGAAGATGCATTGAAACCTGTCACTTCATAATTGCTCATATAATAGGCTTACACTCCTACTGCATACTACATAATCACCTATATTCCAATCCAATGTAGGGCGCGACAATTATTTCACGTATGTTGCTGAAAAGTGTGGCTAAATTCTTACAAATGGTTACTTCCCTGACATTCATTTTTCTGGGAAACGGTGATAATTAAATTATGTTAGAATATGCCACCTAAATCGTTGTACGAATTTTAAGTAAGGATATTTCGATCCTCAGACAACAGGTGGAAATAACTATGAATATCCAAAAAAATTATCCAGTATCAGTACCTGAGAAACTGTGAAAAATTAAATTATCTAAACGTACTAGTGTTTTATTTCTTAAAATAAGTATGTAAGATTAGCACACGACCAGGTTATAAGTATGATGGCATATGATGATACAAATTTATATGTGCATTGCAGATCTTTAAGGTAAAATGGGAATTACGAAGGATTAGGTTAGGGTTTTTTTTTTCAAATAAATTCACAAGCCCTAATGTATATTTTCACGATATTTTCATGATTGGAATGGCGAAGGGGGGCGGGGACGAGATTCCACTATTTAATATGCAGCTCACCCGCTTGGTTAGGTTAACATAACCCAAAAAAAGCAACGAAACCAAACCTAATAACAAAAGCTGCGATTTCACGCAGATTCCATACCTCACAATAACATTTTCATTTTATACCTAGACTAATATACAAATGTAAGACACGAACCCTCATACCAATCGTATTGCCGTTCTTTACGTTCCGAATATTCTGTAAATGGGAAAAAAGTTTAAAAAATTGTTGAGCCAACGCAAACGGTCGCGGTCGCACTCCACCTTTTGTAGGAGCCGAACCGATGTGAACGACCTTTACTCCGTTCCAAGATATGTTTTAATACGCATTTTAATAAAGCCCGTATTGTTTAGGCTTTGTCGGAATACATATTAAACTTGTCGTCGGAACACACTCACTCCAGTCCGAAGCGGATAATTGAAATGTACACCGTTAGTTTCTCCTTACATTTCGATAATATTTGCATTGTTTTCACTGTAATTAGTACAGGTCAATGACATTCAAATGGCTTGAATAAAAAAACTCTCATACGCATCAATCCAACTCACAATTAATTAGAATAAATCTGCTTAAATCCATTAACGATTATATAGTGTCTTTTTGTCTACGGACAGTTATCATTACACATTTAGGTCTGCACTTCCGTAAAAAAAGAATGGAATAATGTTAGAGAAGACATTTTTGTATAGCAAATAAAAATTAACAAGACACCATACACACGTCATTTAACCTACATCAAAAATTTACATGTTTAAATTCGTTTACCCAGCATAACAATTTAACATGTATGCTAATTAAATGAGCCTAACTTTGGTCAAGTCCGACTTGGCCGCATTAAAGGTGATTTCGCCCTCAGTATATTGTACGCAATATCTTTTAAATGAAATGTATTGAATAATATTTTTGTTGTTATTGAATTATTAATATTATTTTAATTAAGTTAACCTAACGTGTACATCAATCTTGCAAAATGAAATGGTTTAAGGACTTTACATTGACATATCTAATTACCAATTTATTTTCCATTTTACGACTTCTAATTATTATTATGATTGGCAGTTAATTCAAATTTACCGAAAATGTATTTCGTTATTCTTCAATTTGCGTTCTTAATGATGAGTAAAATATTTCCAAATTTAATTTGGAAACGGAACCCTAAATTCAAAACGAAAAAATAACAATGGCGATTAACTTCCTCTAAAATATTTTCTGAATGGGCCTTCACTCAGTATAATAAAGAACTCGTTCATAATTAACGCTGTATATTAAATATAAAGCCTAAAATGTGATAATAAAGCAGTAATGTAAGCAAGATCATTAAAATAAAATTAGAGATTTCTTTATGTGTACAACTAAGTAAATGAACGTAGTATTAATTGCTTTACAGCACCTGTTAACGTAAATGAAGTACAGCTAGGCTCTCGGCGGGGTGCCATGTAATCACCTACTGGTACTCGTGGCAGCGGGCAGGCGGGCCAACACCGCCGCGACCAGAGAACCCGACGCCGCACACCGCCCAATATATTATATCCGAGACTAAATATTTACACCCGGTATCCGTCACGTGCCACTTATTATAACACTAATATCGAACCGCTCCCACAAATATATTAATAAAATGTTATTCCTTCTTTGAGAACGATATCAAAGCAACGAGATCCGGGCAGATTTTTCGGTATCATTGGCGCGATTACACAGAAGACGGCGCTCCGTCGACAGATTTAACGAGTCGGCCAAACAACGCCCTCACAGATATCTTTCACCTGAATATTTAGCTCTTTGAGTAAAAATAAATCTTTCCGTTTCTCAGAATAACAACAGTGTCAAGTCAAGTCGCCTTAGAGCGCAGATTATATTTGTCATCGACGTTCGCATTAAGCTCGTTTACGGGGTGTCGCCGATGTGGTAAACGATTTAGTCGGAATAGCCGCCGAAGGCTCCCACACACGGGACAGATGTTTTATCATAACACCACCTTTCCGCTACAAATACGTTTTCCTTTAGTCTCGACTTTCGACACAGCTTAAAATAAAAAGTCCGTGTACTTACGAGCCCGGCCCGCCGCTATTTATAGAGCTGTCATCTCAACTTAAATATCTAATGAGCCGTCTCTAATGTCGTCTCATTTGGTTTCACTGTTTGTTTATGTAATTACCTGGCTCGCGCTCGAAGCGATTCTTCCAATTATAGACATATATTAATGACAAAGAAATGCATCGCGCCGTGAAAATGCTTAATTTTGACGCACTCGCCCGTCGCTGCTAATCAAATATTAACAATGTACCAGAGGTCGCGGTCTGTCTGATGGAACGAGGAGCATAAAAACGGCACACAAGAATCCTCGGAAATGAATCTCTCTGAAACGAGAATGCTATCAAGGGCAACAACATACCGTTAAGCTGGAAATTGGCGGCGCCGAAAGCACTGGCGCAGGATTTGAGAATATTCCGGCATTAGTCGGCCGCACCACCTGTCCGTTCACACTCGACCTCCGGAATTTTTCGGTATTGCCGATGCAAAGTTTCTCGTTAATATGCAAATTAAGAGTTATCTGCACAGAGGACGCGGGATTTAGGGTCACTTTCAAATAACGCAAAGTGCCCCGCTAAATGAAATTGGAACTTCACGCTCTGATTCTATGCGGACCCGTTTAAAGATTTAGCATAATTGCTAGATTATATTCTTGTTGTATGTTTATCGTGGCGTACATATATTAACATATAATTATGCGTGAAATTCGTAGCGCACAAAACGTAACTAACGAACTAAAAAAATTAAATTGTGTGCACTCTGCTTATTTAATTCAAGTAGACTATAAAAAAAGACATAAAACTGTTAACTGTCTGTATTAGTGTAGAATAAAACAACTACCGCTGAATACGTGACGGACGTGTATTGTGGAATGTATTTAATTGTGTTTAATTAGGAGCCTTTTTTATATTAATTTATAATAATTAGAAGTAGGATATATATAATATTTAACAAGGAAACTATAAAGTCTAGATTTAACGCGAGTCTCATGACATGTTATAATATAAATAAACAGAAAAAAAAACATTCCATTGCAATGATTTATCATACACTATACCACGTTTCAAATCACATAACAATGAATATTATTAGGAACAATTTATGATAAAGTCCAATAGACGTATAAACGTAAAAGGCTAAACTAATCTCTTCAAAACTTATTGATCTAACAATTTGGATTATAAAACGTCCATGGATTCTCTCGATAGCCCGCACGTACCTGTATATAAGTAACAATTGGAAGCGCGACGCTGCAGCAAATTACCGCTTGACCACATAAAGGCTCTGTACCAGCGATGGAGTGTGTCACCAACCAATTAATTCCCATGCGTGCTGAAATAGATTTATTACGAGCCACTTGTAAGGATTCTAACACCTCCTATCGATCTATTGTGTTTAACGTTCTATAGAGAGGTTCTTTAGCTCGTTGCTGTGCTCAATGCGATAACTTCTGCTTTTGACGATCTTCTAAATAGTTGTGTCTATCCATAAGTATATTGGATGGTGATTGAATTTTTGTCTCTATTTCAATATTGAGTTTAATTGATATTTTATTTGCATTTTTTTATATTTTCTGTGACAAGCCTGATGGTTTTTTTTTGTAGGTAATGGAATGGGCCATATTCAATTTAATGATACCTACATTTTTGAGTCTGTGAAACATACAATACAAATTTAGCTTAGAGTTTAAACAAATTAATTAATACATTTGTAATTTATGATACGGTCAAAGAAAAACAAATTATCGTTTTTAAGCCTTTTTACTCAAGATTAAAAAACTTGGTACTTTTGTTTAAAAAAAAATTATAGCTTCAAACATATCTTTTTAGTAACGTCCATCAAATTCGTGAAATATGTAAAGTTAAATTAACATCAAATAAATATAGTGACAAGTTAAATTAAGACAACAAAATTATTAATATTGCTTTATCTTGTATATTACACCTTTTATTTTGATCGCATTAACCAGACATAAAGGCATTTAATATCTTTAATATACAAAAGTGTTCCATAACGATGCGGTCAATACTTAATTGTTTAAATGATTGCGTACAAATTAAGTTGTATTTCAAATCAAATAAAACATAATTACTTTGTTTTAATTCATGAGAGCCCTAAATATGCCAACAGACATCGTCAGCGCTGATTGAAGTCTCGCATTAATTTATATTATAAATAATGCCTATGGAAAAAAAACAACAATTGTTTATTTGAAATTCCAACAAAATAACATTTAGTCGGTATGACAAAACCAACGCTGGACAGAATTGTTGGCAGAATACTAATATGGCTTAAAGAAGAAATAAAGAATCGCATAATGTTGTGTCGTATTTGTAATATGGACATCGATAAATCATAGGGAACCGACCACAATCGTTCCGATGACATGGCATGCCCACAAAAAATAATACAAGCTATCATTCAGATGCTCCATAGAATTGGGTGGGGGCTTAGCTCACATTGTAGGGTTGAGATAAACGTTCAAAAGAAAGAGTTTCAATGGTCCTAATGTGCACCAATTAAATGCCAAGTGATTAGACGCATGTACACCGGCTTAACTAACTGTAATTGTGTTTATGTTGGTAGTATAGATGTATATGTTAAAGCTGAACTAGGATGACCTTTAGTTAGGAGTTACGTATGTTATATTTTTCATAGTTTATACTTAATTCATAGCGACAATGTTTATAATGTCAAAATCAATGAATCATATTCAAAAAGAATAAGAAATAAAATTAAGATTATATTTCATATTGTAAAACTTTAAATTATGCATCTTTAATAGAGTTCGCTTGCTTTTTGCCAACCTTAGCGGATCACGATTCAGATATGAGCAAAAGACGACTTTAAATAGAATGTCAATATGAAGAGTGGGACCTAATTTATTTATCTATTGTATCGAAATTCACAAACATGCTACATTTTGGTTTTAAAAATATTATATAAAAATCTTAATTTTCTATTATAGTCAGAATTTTATGATGGCACATGTTTCTTTACTGTGACAACATAATTCGTCTAAGATTAAATCTATTAAGAAGCAATTTCATAGATTAAATTCAGTCATAGATTGTTATGTTCATTGCCATATTATATTATTTTTATTGGCAGTTTCCGATATAGCACACAGACGGATAAAATTGTTGCGGTCCACGTGGGAGAAAGGTTTTAGCGTATTTTAAAGTATGCATACATTCCCTTGACGATCCCGACTCATTGTTTGTGACCAAAGAAAGAGCAAAACACCAACCAAGATGGAGATGTCCAATATTTTAGATGGCATAGCAGTCGCCGCTACGAAGTCGGAATTCCTGTCCCAAGGATTCTCTTGAACGGTAACGCGAAAATGCATCTATAAACGAAGAATGCTAAAGTCCTTATTTCAATGCAACATCTGTCGTACAATGAGACTGTATCGGAACATTCGAACAACGCTTTAGTAACCAGGTATGCAATAGATAACCATGTTTTATGCTAATCCTATAAACAAAAACATAACTTACAAATTTTCGAGAGCCTTCGTGGCCGCTAAAGATGAACCAGGACGTAGTGTGCTTTGTGATCGAGCACCAACGTCCAAGTGTGCACACAGAATTATGAGCAATCAGCCCGTAGATTGTTATGTTCACTTTTGCCCGTCATCGGCTATTAAGATTTCTTTGTTATAGAAACATGTTGGACTATTTACACAACACGTTGGTCTGAGAGCGCCTTTTGTAAAAATAACTCAGTTCTTTTTTCCATACGTTCTTGTCGGTCAGCACATATCGCTCTCACGATTTTGAATGAAATCCTCAAGTCACTTAGCGCGATGCGAGGCGACGTTAGAATCTGCTTTTGTATAATGAGTCGTTTCGATAGGTTTATTATGGCGGCCCAATGCGGCGATATAGACTGGTAAACGTACAACAAAGAACGCATATCGGGGTGACAATGACGCGTGATTACTGTGTGAGAGTCTGTAATTGAATTATGAACTCAAATATAAATGTTTTGGTATGAGTCAACCGGCAATAATTTTAATTAGCCTTGGGAAAGTCCCGTCGGACTCTTGTCACTGCGATGAGTGATCTAATGAATATTTTGTGATCGTTAAGCTCTCATAACACCGTTGTTTGAAGGGTTTATATTCTGAAGTGGTTCTATTTGACTGCATTTTTATATCGGTATACTTTATAATATAAACCAATAAAACATCGGGTTGTTAGTGTTCGTGTATTTTAATTATAATGGGATTTTTGTTCAGCACGAATAAATAATATTGCCTACCTACTTCTATTGATAATTTTCTACATTATACATAATATTATGTTATTATGTAGTAACGGCGAAGGGTAAAATATTCCCAAAGGGAACCCGACACAACATAATATAGTTACTACTTAATACGCATAGATACGGACTGCAAATCGTTCTAATGATACTAATTATCATATCATTTTTCATAAATTACGAAAGCAATCAGGTTAAATGGACCTTTAGCCACTATGTATTATGTAATAACTAAATACATACACATAAATAAAAAAGATAATGCTGTAGTGCTTACTTCAGTACTACTACTAACCACACCCGAAGAACGCTTCGAAAGTTTGACTTTTGTTGCGTTTTAAATGATGGCTAATGGTCATCTACAATGTACGTCAACATTATTGAATTAATTAATACACAACTAAAATCTCTGTGAGCATTATCCACCTGTAAATTGAGCCGTGAAAGCATCATTTTGAATTTACGTATCAATATGGATTCGATATGAATAGATATATTTGGAATGCCAACATAATTCTATCACGAGTCGTTTCGTCGTCGCCACAGGTTGTGCTTCACACGGTGTTTATTTATATTGTAGTCGCCTTTCATCTACCATACGTGAGCAAATAATGAATGTACGACATATCACAGGGCGATGTGACGTCACCCCGGACACGGTCACATCAAAAGGCACAACATACATGATTTATGCGTATTTTGTTAGACCACGTCCCAATTACGTTCATGAAAATTTGTGCACTTTCGTTATAAAGTGTTTACCATCGAAGTGCTTTGATGTATAATTAGGCGGGCGAGCCGGCACTGCGGGCATATATACGGCCATTGTGGGCTCAGCTGATGGATTTATTGACACATTTGAAATCAAAGTGATATGCTTAAAGACGTTGGCTTGTGTAATTACTATGTCTTGGATTGTATCCCATGTTGCTTATTATGAATGAACTGTGCGGGTTAGATGCTAACATAATTTTGCACTGTCCGAAAGTTATTTTAAGTATTGTCCAGTTTTGAATGCGTCCGGTAATCATTAAGATTTGTGTGTGTTCTTGTTAGTGCATCACTTTATTTATGTTTTAGTGTGATCTCTATGAAATATTTGCGTTTAAGCATATGTATCCCTGTTCTGTGCGTTGGTTGGATAGGTGTATTAGTGAAGTAGGTATTATTAGGTAATATTTAATAGTATTGGTAATAAGTTATTTGTAACACAATAACAATTAAGTGTAAGGTAGGTAAAAAATTTTGAGGAATCAATGGAAACAAAAGTAATAATTTCTGTATTAAATTTTATTGCATCTATTCACACACCTTTCCGGAAAACGGTTAAAAGACGCTTGAAGTTAACAAAATAACAATATACATCGATTGGTATCCATTTGCTAAGTTCAGTAACACGTAGTGAATATTGTTGATGTTAAAGATTATTTAAAAATAACCTACAGAGTGATTAAACGTACGCAACTGTACATTCTATTAACTTCCATTACCAAGTGTATTTTAGAAACATAAGCCGTTCGCGTGTATGTCTATACAGAACAGTACTTCGTTGTTTACAATACTACATGGAGCGTGGAGACTCCGTATTATTTACATCAAAAGGATTGCTAATACAGAAAAATTTATTGCATGTACCTCTCTTAAATATTCGCGATATCATTACAATATATACTTACAACAGTGACATATGTACAAAACTATAGACTCAATTTTGGACTTTCAGTCTCTACAATATTGAAAAAAATATTTTACAGTGTTTAGAAATAAATCCTCACTAACTAAATTGTTTTAACGTTTCAATCATACAAGGCCGTATTATCATGAAAAATAATGAAAGATATTTTTTTCAAACTGTAAACTATTAATACATAGGATAGGGCTGGCTAGTTTATTACATATTAATATCAAAATAAATCTTGTTCCTTCGTGATGTAAATTAGTTATAATTAAAAAATCCTAGAAAGATATGACGTAACATATTACTTTCATTTATCTATACTATCGGTGTTTATTATTGATTAGGAAATATAAATTATGTGTACGAATGAATGGCTTTATTAATAATGGGAATATGGTTATATTTTGGAAATTTCCTTGGTCCCTATTTATAAGATATCATGGTTCTACATATTACATTTCGAATATTTACCAGAAGACCTAATTCGGACTACAACATTGATATAAATTCAATAAATTCAAGCATATATTTATCAAGTTTGTGTATTTTATAAGTGCCAGCTTATGTACTATGAAATCACTTACGAAAAGAACAGAATTTATTTTGAATGGAAATCACAACGGAGCCAGCCCTGTTAGGATTATTAGGAATAACTTATGACAACGAAGATATAATACAAATGAAAAGCATATTTATGTGTGTAGTTATAACATGTAACATAGACGACAATCATAGTTTCCTGACTAGAAATTAACTATACAGATTTCTCTAGGTACTTAATTCTGAATAAATCTGAATATCAAAATAAATTGTAAAAAATAAGGACTTACAGTAAACGCTCGTTACAATAACTACTGACCTCGTATTAATAAATATTTATAGTCGAAAGTTAGATATTCGCGTGAAACTACCAAACAAAACACTGGACGTAATTAGGCACTAATTATAAAGAGAATATTTGAAAATTATAATAATTTACACTACATACAAATAATAGTCTAGAACAGTGTTGTCTATAAGAAACGTAACACATATTAATACCTATATTTGAATGAAATCACTTCGTATGAACCACCTCCAGTAATAACTACAGCAACATGTCGCAAGGTCCAACTTGTATTAGCACCTAGTATTGTCGGTCGGTCGGCGGCGGGCGCCGACGTCATTTGCGAGTTGTCAACCTCACGGCGCGGGGTCTCGCGTGTGTCCACTATCACAATATCTAAACTTCTCTACCGGTGCATATCATTATTATCACGTATTTATACGTATGTATACATATACATATATAATTGCATTATTTAGTCTATTGGTATTTACAGACCGTGAGGGGCCCTCGCGGCACTCGTCGGGCGAGAACGCGTTTATTGTCGGTGCGCCAGCGGCGGTCGGGGGGCCAGCGGTCAGGCACGGGGCGGCGGCGGCGGCTCGGCCAGCGAGGAGGTCGACGACGACGACGGCGAGGGCGCGGGCGGTGCTGGCGCCGGCGCGGCCAGGGCCAGCGAGCGAGAGTACTCTAGTAGCGCCACGTCGGCAGGGTGCGTCGGCGGGTACAGCCCGCGGTACAACTCCGGCCGGCTGTAGGGATGGGCGAGCCGAGCCGCCGCCACCGCAGCCGCTGATTGATAAAACGCTGACGCAGACGGAGGTGGCGCTGGAGATTCCCCTTCTTTGCTAGCCATGTCTGCGAGGGACCATATTCTGGGCTTTGCAGAGGCTGGCGTGCTGCCAGGTGGTGCGCGTGATGGTAAATGCTGATAAGCCGGATGTATCGGCCTCTCGTAAGGTTCCGGGGACTCCGGACCACTGTCAGCACGCGATTCCGACCACTCTGATTCAGTTCTTTGCCCCAACAAGTCCAATCTTTGTTGCGGTCTTTCACCATCTTCGCTTGATCCAGTACCGGAGTCTTTTCCATCTAAAATAAAACCAAAATTACAATTCACCTGACTAAATTTTGTTTTAATGCACTTAAGAAGTCGCAAACTTAGTTTCGCAAAGGTAAGGACTAAGTTTATTTGTTCTATTATTGTTTCTCAAATACGACTTCGAGACTAACCAAAGCAAGGAAAACTTCCTGGGCAAGTCTATTAAGTACTTAAGTAAAGTTGCGCATGAATGTTATAAAGATGTAAGGGAAACGTGACGTTACATACCTAGAACATCCTTCCCATCGTTACTCTTGTGATCATCATCGTCATTATTATTGTCATCATCATCAACCCTGTTTCTCGGCTCCCACGTCATCTTATTCTCCTTCTTGAGACGGCGGCGCGCGTTTGCGAACCACGTCGACACCTGCGTCAGCGTCATCTTGGTGATGATAGCTAGCATTATCTTCTCGCCCTTCGTTGGGTACGGGTTCTTCTTGTGCTCGTTGAGCCATGCCTTCAATGTACTGGTTGTTTCTCTAGTGGCATTTTTTCTTCTTGCGCCGTTTAAATCCATGCCGTATCTGACAAGACAATGAATAATATTAGAAAAATGGAAAAAGTTACAAAAGTCCTAGGTTAAATCACACTGGGAGTAGTAGTGAGTGGCAAAACAAAAAAAATATTAAAGGTATTATCGAGCCTAAATGGCAAAGTGTGATTTAGATGAGATTTCAGATAGCGGGATCGAGACCGCCCCAATCCGTAGCGTGCGCCCCCCGGACTCGCGGTCGGCACTTCGGGCCAATGAAAGCGCCAGCATAATAATTGAAATCGAGATAAGCCATCGACTGCTGCGCCAGCGTTAAGCTCCAGTTTATCTCAGACAGCCCTACGTACGCATTTGTTGGACTTCGCATTGCTATTCCAATGGTCCTATCTTTATTACCGTTTCGCAAACACATTAAGCTTAGTTCCTGATACCTTTGTTTAAATAAGTATCATTTGCAATATTGTCCCGATAGAATTCCTCATAAATAAGACATTTATGCGTCGCGAACTTTTCATTGTGAACTTAATGGATTCGCTATTGGAAGCATTGATACTGATTTATTAGATATGCGTCGTTAATTCTATATAATTTAACTAACCCTAAAACAAAAACAGTCAAAAATCAATTTAAAAACAATTTCTACCAATAAATGTTACTAATCAGTGTTTTGATTATTAATTGTTTAGTGAGATCCTTACTCGCTTGTATGGAATAAGTTAAGAGTTGAGACGATTGGCTTGTCCCCTGATTAAAAACATTTATTGGCCCAATATTCCAAACACTCATTAAACAATTTGACACAATTAAGAAAAGACCACTAATAAATAATGGTTCGTATAATTGTAAGTAATGTAAATACTGCAGCATAATAGGTTAATTAATTAATGCTTGTTATTGTAGCTTACCGCATAGCTTTCTGGGACAACTCACAGAGCAATTTGCGTCTCAGCTTAACAGTAAATCATCCAATATAAATTTTTTGCTTTCAATTAATTACCCAACGGTTATTATAACTAATTAAGACTATGTGGAATCTATACGCGAAACCATAGATGGATCTCTGAAAATGCATTTAAAAGGATAATTAAATCTAATACGACAGTCCACTTATAAATCTAGTAAAATATACGTTTACAAATACAGCAAAGACTAGGTAAGGTAAGTATTGACCAGCTAAGGAACACGGAACCCTATTGTTTTAAAACGGTGAATAATACACGAATTTGAAAAAAAAAATACGCATTAGCCGTCACAAAGGTATCTTGGATAGGTGACGTAATTGATAGTGCAGGAAATCCAAGTTAGATTGTCGGCAATACTTAGACGGATCTTTGCATGATTTATTTGATTGTTATAATAAACAACGCGAGTATAATGTTTTTATTAACTTCACTAGATATGTAGACAGACAAATAGATTCTTGTATAATTAATTAAAGAACGTTTTACTGCATCTAAACGATGACTTCCTTGATTATTGTGTTGTGAACTATTAATTAAGTTTAGCTTATTATAGGCATATCTAATGCTGAATGTGGCACTATTATTGTTTTTTTATTGGCACAGCCTTTTGGAATATTCTAAGTTAGCATTTACTTGTAATTTATCGTTTTAATATCCAACATTTCAAACATAAGCTAGTTTTAAAACATTTCTTGATGCAATATTTCTGTGAATGCTCGTTGCACGTGAGCATATAATTGTATTGTGTGTTTGTTTTGTTTCAGTAATAACAATACCATAGGATATAAAGTAATGTGTTCGATGATTTTCTCTTATTGGTACTATAATAATAGATCAGATAAATATGACCAACTTAGTGTTGACATCAAAATTGCATTTACGGTATATACTAACTTATATCTACTAATCAGTCATGTAAATGTGAGTTAATATATTTTCAATGTGAATAAAGATATTGAGAGCTCCTAGAGATATCGGTGCTGGTACCACATGTCGCCAACGAATCGTCTCAAACAGACTAGGGCGGAAAACAGGGATGAGCAGTATGGGAAATTAATAAAACTGTCACTTAAACGACAGAAGTGACGCGACGGGACCCTCTATCCCTCGCCGCAAACAACTTTGAGTCTTAAACCATAACTAGTATAGTAACAATTCGTATAACATCTGTACGTGAACACGCTCTCCATTCTCGAGCTCGTTGTTGACTCAATTCATCTCTCCCCTAAAACGCATAGATATTCTTAAACAAATATGAAAGGAAATCCCCTTTATATTGTTTCTTCAATTTAACACAGTCCGGCAAGTCACTTAATAAGTTTATTTATTGTACCATGAAAAACGATATTTAATATCGTATAAAAGTTTCAAAGGTCAAACAAACAACGCGCAGTGTAGGCAGCTTCATATATGATAATTTGCACGGAGTACGGCGCTTAAAAGCGACATAAATTTAATGACGTTCGCCGCGGAGCGAGCCCTATGAATAAACTAACATCCATAGAATTCAAGTGACAATACGAAAGTGGAGCGACGCCAGGCTTAGGCGTTTTCCATAAACAAAAAAGCTTCATTTATCCACGGCGTGCCACTTTCACAGCATCCGAGCTCGCGGGGGATAGGTCTGAGCGGTTTCATTTTTTTATTATTTTGCAGCCCCCGCGGTGTGCTACTCGCCCTCCCCCCCTGCCAAGCGCTCCGCCGCGCCCCTCCGAGCCCCGCGCCGGGGGTTGCGGCTGCCCACCCCTCGTACGTACGCCACCTCGGCTTCAATTAAATCCCTATCTCTCGCGCCACCTCATGCTTCCGACTTAAACTCATAAAAATGAGATAAACACAAAAATATTGCTCGCATTTATGTTCTTGTTATTAAAGTAATCCGCTGGTGTTGGGTTAATTCAATAGGTTATTCTTCCGAGGGTTGCTTCTTTAAAACGAGGCGATTTTTTCACGTTGGACTGAAATAGACAGTTAATATTTTACGAATGTGTGTCACCCACATTTTCATATATTTGGACGCGGCACATAGGAAGTTGTATATTTGCGGATAAAATACTTCATGTATATTTTTGTTTCACGGAGACATGTTTTGATTGATTGGACTGTACCTGTCTGTTCCGTTGTTGTTACATCCGGAGTTTTTTTTTTTGCGAAAATCTTTTTGACTGTTAATTAAATCAGTGTTCATTTAAAAAGATATGTATTTGCTATAACTTTTAAAACAATTATTAAAAATGTACATATATCTGATAGAAAAACTTTTATCTCCATCATTGTAGCCACATATGAATACGTAAAACACCCATTCAAACGCATACATATCTATTAGTAAACGTGGAAACGGCAATAGATTACGTAGGACGGCGGATCATAAAACCGGGCGGTACGGGGCGGGCGTGAATTGAGACTCATAATAATGAAATAAAGGTAAAAGAATGAACTGGACAGGAGGCACAAAGCCGTTATGTAGGGCGATACGCTGCCTCAATCCCAAATGAGTTTTTACAAATGGCATGCGTTTGATTTAATTAATAAGAAATCTATTTATAACCTTGGTTTATAGACCATACTTAAGTTCATTATCGTGATACATGTCTTTTAAATTGGGATATATTGGTTAGAAATTAAGGTAAAATCATCAAAACAAATGAGATTAGTATTTTGACACAAATAAATCCGTTTTAACTTCAAAAAGCTTTAAAATAAAACAATTATTCGGATTTTATCGCGGTTTTTGTATTATAATTTTCTCTCGATGTTTCAAAGAATTTTCAGACTTCGTCGTCACGGGGCGAACTGAGGTATTGCTCATCCGAAAAGTCAAAGTTATCATATCTACCTACATTTTGCAATCAAACAATTTTTTTTAATTTTAGTTGTTGGTATTCAAATTTCAATATAACACCGCGATAAAATCCGCAAAATATTTTTATTTTAATATCTAACATTCGCGTAGACATAAAAATCATTACACAAAAAGCCTGTTACAGAGATCGATTTTGATCTGAAGATGTGAATTAAATGTAGTTAATTGTTAATACATTATAAACCAATGATAATATACGTTGTTATTTTCATTATTAGGGAAGTAGGCCATGATGGCCTACTGCAGGGAAAATCTAGATGCACCTCAGATTAATAGATTCCTCGTATCGATCCCAAGCTATTGTTACGGGCTTTGTGCACCTACAGCGCTATTCCAGTAACTTCCATCGGCATACCACGCTACTAGCTGCCAACCGTTCGTCGAAATTCATATTAATTTTCACATAGAGGACATTCTAAATCTTCACAAACCATTGAAAACATTTCATTTTAAATCACATTGCACGTTAAATAAAAAGGAATTTCCTTATATTCTATAGTTTTCCACCAAAGGCGTGTTTATCTAATTTCTTAGCTTCGATCTTCGCGTATAAATCTAACAAACAAGCGAATTCCCGATTTAGTAAGTACTGCTTTCGAGTTGTGAAACTATGCATGAGATGCGATCAGAAATGCTAAACACCGGGCAAAGTTTAACCTGAAGTCGAAAGGGAATTGAAAGGCCAAATTAATGAATATTTACTTTTTTTTACTAATTGTCTTCGATTGTTTTTTTACGTAGAAGTTATCTATGCTTTACTTGTCTACTGTTATCACTGCAAATTGTTTATACACACTATTGTAGTCTAAGTTTCTTTAGATAGTGACAAAGATTTACTCTTAGATTGATCTTTGTACGAATTACAAATAAGGGAAGGACATCCTCTGGCTTTACTCTTCAAGTCCAATAATTATTATACTGTCTCGTCTTAATTTGAAATAACTTTACTTCAGTATACTTCAACAGGTTGCGCTATGCTGCTGGCAGTTGATAGTTATTAATACAGTCGAAATTTGTTTAAGTACAATTACATCTTAAAGACGGTGATGTTGTCGTCCACGAGCATGGTGATGGTGAGTAGGATGACTTTGTACCCTCTGAACCAACATTATGAAACTTATAAACGCCTAATGTAAACGTTTGAATTATAGAGGTCTTCAATTTGAAGAAATGTATTTGACAATAATTAGCTTTTTTTCTTAGAGTACGAAGGGTTCTTTCCCCTCAAAGTTCCGGTCAAAGATATTTCACAAAATAGTCAGAACGACTGTTGTGTATGTTTCTAAGTTAAGGCGGCACACCGAGGCTGCAAGGCGGAGTTTCTGCGCCGATTATCATCGAAAACGCCTCTGCCTTGCGGCCTGGCATAATGATGTTAAATGGTTTCACTCTAGTTTTTAGTATTGTACGGTATCGTAGTACATGTATAGGGAAGTTATTCAGCACGAATTTGTAGGATGGATACTGCTTTAATAAATCGCTTTAGCTAAAACTAAGATGCTTTAAACTTTGCATGCGCTATACTTTGTAAATAATATGTAATTATTGCCATAACGGGACAATTTGTCCTTCAAATTTATTTATTTTATTCATAGATATAACAATTAATTATTACATCAGTTTACGGCGGTCATACATAAACTTTGAGGATATCATTTAAAACTTGGCATCATTTCATGAAAACCTTAGTAGTAGATAATAAAGTATGAGGTTGGTGGCTTGTCTAGAGGGATCATTTCAATTTCCAACAAAATGGATTAATTTCTAATTAACCTCTTAGAACATTTGTGGGCTCCAACCTAAACCTTAGACGATACCGTGGATGGAGTGGTTGGAAAAATATTGTGTCGGCAGATGAACTTCGGTACCAGGCTTCTTACCGTCAGAGAAAAAAAACAAAACAAAAAGAATATAATTTTAGTTTCAAATGTTTTAATGCCTATAGACGTTCTAACTTTATACAATACTATATAATGTATTAAGAGGTGGTTAGGAATTGTTTAAATTGCTGTTAAAATATCACCGCTTTCCTAGTTTAAACCTTATTAAGATGCAAGATTGCGGGTTTTGACTTACAGCTGATCGAATAAATTCGTGTTTTAACTAAGCACAGCTTTGCGTAATTTTTATAAATAACACTAGTCTTAAAACAACGTAAAATTTTTATATGTAACAAAATATAATATGAACCAGTAAATTATGCCCCATGGAACATAAAACCAAATAGAACGTTATAAAAAGCGTTTTGTCGATATACCAATACGTGAACGGACGATATCAACTCATATTAATTTAACATAATGAAACGGATATGTACACAAGGCAGTAACAGTATACGCGTGTGTGACTGATCGTGCCGCCATTTGACGGAGGTAGAGAAAACTTTGATATAGTGTTACTCGTTCACTTTGAATTTACCAATGACATCGTGGCCCCATATAGAATTACAAGGTGCGATATTTTAGTCGTGTAATAGGTGTACACCTTTTCATAACGCTCCATCGGTTTGGTAAACATTGTGATGCGTCCACTGTGAAATCTAAGGGGCCTCTATGGCGACAGTTTTTGTTTTAAAATGCTTTTTTGAATCAGGATTATTACCTAGTGCTGGATGTCTTCGCACCAGCCGATGTCGTTCATATGAAAAATGAACACTGCATTAGATGAGTTGACGTGAATCACCGCGTCGAAGCGTGGGCTCAAACACTGCTTTACCGATAAGTATTGAGAAACTTAAGCACGTATTTACATATCAAGCTTTATAAAAAACGAATGCTCTTGTTGGAATACTTTAGCGTTTTAAGTATTGCGTCTTAATGAGTTTATGATTGATATCGTACTTGAAGTGGAAATATGCGGCACTGCTGTGAGGTTTGTTCAAATTTATAAAAGTGCCATTGACTCCAAACATTCTGAACACGATTTAATTAGACCACTAAACTTCATGACACGAATATAGAGGAAATGTATAAATAAGGTTTTCAACGTTAATGTCGCGTTTCACGCTACAAATAAATTACATTACGTAAAATGATATCAGATAAAACTAATTATTCGTAGTGGTGTAGGGCTGGGCGCACGCAACGACCAATCTCGGGTTATGGACGCAGTTTTAAAAGGTACGATACAGCTCCTAAATATTGGGTAGATAGGCGGTGGGGCGCGGCACGCCAAAAACACATTACCAGCCTGCAACGCGCTATAACGGCCAACCGCACGCGTTCATGTTTGCCCATAGCTGCCACCCGAACATGCTATCCGACGACTAATTGGTCAGCTTCATGCACAAAAACCCCTAATAGAAACAACTGCGGCGAGGGAAGCCCGCTTTACGTTGTATCACGTAAATAATCGCGAGCCACAGCGCGGCGCAGGTCTACTGCGCCGGACAACCGAAATGTTGATTTTGTGGTATTTTTAAATGAAGACCAATCATAAAGGTAGTTTTAGGAAGGGCGTGTTGACCGTCCTGGGCGGCGCACGTCACCGAGTCAGCGAACCGTGAACACACCACCGTGGCTTCAACGCGCCGCCATATTTGCTTTCACTGCCGGGGTAACATTTTAAAATCGGCTTCCTAAATATTTCTTTCAAGTTATCTAATACTCACTAAAAGGTTACATTGACGTATTATACAAATGATTACACTAGTTCACATTTATCTAATTAAATTGCGACTAGATGTTATAATGTCATCACAATCGTAATTTATCGTAATTAACACTAATCACATAATATATCAATCATAATTTATATTTTACAGTAATGAACGTAATGTGCCATTCATTTCGTTTGGAAATATTTGCTTTACAGTTGGAGAAAATGGACAAATTATACAGGTGTGTTCACCTTATGTACTACAACCATAATTTGAGATTTTCGAACGACAGATGCATGAATTACTGCAATCGCTAGGATATGATACTGCATATTTTATGCTCCTGTTTGCTCACGCTTGAACGATAAGTGCATTAGCCAAATGAAAACATAAATGGACCCAAATTATCAATTTTCTGTAATGTTTTCACTTTTGTCATGTCTCGTTTAAACACCGTTTATCTTAATCAGATTTCACTAAAGTGTTCTAAGATAATATAGAGATAGAAAATTGTCATACAAAAATTTTGCGCTCATGCTTTGTGCTTACTCAGTCTACCGTAAAAGAACAAAACACTAAAGTAAAATCTATATATATAGAGGAATATAGAGGAAATGTATAAATAAGGAATATAGAGGAAATGTATAGATATATAAAAATGAATCCCTATTTCCCTTGGTCACGCCATCAAACGTGAACGGCTGGACCGATTTCACTATTTTTTTTTGTTGTGTTTGTTATTGTCAGGAAAAGGTTCTTATGAAAGGAAAAATTCAATAAATTGCGCGGAAAATTATAAAATTTAAGGAAACTTAACGACAATATTCTTTTTACATAACTGTCAGTGGTTTGAAATAACTGTCAGCGATTGACAGAATGCACGCGTGCATACATAGTTAAGACAGGACAACGTCTGTCAGGTCAGCTAGTACAAAGTTTCATATTTTTCCATAATGTTATTTGCAAGTTTTTAATGGGCATATTAGAATATAATATATGTGTGTAATTTTTGAATTAATATCTAAGGACGCTGTGATGTCTTGTCTCACGCACATTTTATGTAAGACAATGACTTATTGCTAATAAATTTTGAAGCATAAATTCGGTCACAATGTTCGGTCTATAACTAACTATATTGTTTAATGTCATTGGATTCTATTTTTATTGTTACCATCATATCATTTCAGTCATAGTAATATAATTCAATTTGGTATGCAAAATGCAGCCTATTTTCTATCCTGAACTTTGTCTATGTGTGTCACATTTCAGCCAATACTATTCAACTGCTTCTGCGCTCACTTCTAATAAACATTCAGACTGTTTTATAATATTAGTAGACGGTTAATCCAATAATTCTCCGTACACGTGGCACAAAACGTGTCTTTCATTTCAAAATCTACAAACATATAAATATCCTAGGAATGACATGAAGCGAAGAACCATCATATCATATCCGAAGCAATTAATTAAATAACGGCATCTGACGATATACCCAAACAAAAGCCAATGCATTGATGGAAGTGGATTCCCGCTATATTAAATGCCGCTAGTTTAAAGCTTTGATCCCACAAGAATGAAGTGAAAATGAGGACGTAGAAATATCACTTTACTAATCGCTTGTAAAGGTTTGTTTGTGGTAATATTATTATTTTTAATAGCTATGAATTGTGTTTTATCAATCATATAGATGAATTGATAAGTTTATTAATGTTATTCAATTTGAGATCAGTTTAAAAATTATTAAAATTGTACTACCTATACATATTATAAAACAAAGTCCCTTTTTATATCTATTTGTATGTAATTGATTTTCTTAAAAGCTAATAAACGGATTTTTATGAAATTTGTTATGGGGATATTTTAAGACTGGGAGGGTTATTGGCTGTTTTCTATCCCGGGAAAATATATAGCGGGGATTTTATGCTGGTAAACTCTTTCACGCGGGCTAAGTCGCGAACAAAAGATAGTTAACTATGTATGTCTTGATTGGCAGTGATAATGTCGCCGTGCCCAAGTCTCGAAGAATCAGAACCTTTAGGTTTAGGTAACTTGTTTTATCCGTTTTTAACCTTATTTGTTTATTGTTTTTTTGCTGTAGATAATTGTAGAATTAATACTAAACCAGTGTGTGTGTTTTTGTAAACTTTATATTTATAGTTGTTGCTTATGCAAACCTAAATAAACGGAACAGAGTTTGACGTTTAGGAATTATCAAATAGGTTCTAGATATACCTCGTTGTAGATATATTTTATCATCGTGGAAAAAGACATTACGATTCAGTTTATTATAATTAGGTGACGTTAATATAAAAATCATAACATAACAATGTAAAATATGAACATTTATGATACTTGTTCAATTTATTGTCAGATATGTTTTATTTATAACATTAACTATAATTAAATAAGAATATTCATAACTTAGAGAATATTACTGAAATATCCTAGGTAAATTGTCGAAATATCAACAAAGCAGCTTTACGCCATGTTTTTATTTCAATGGGTTTAAGTGAATTCGTCATATTTTCGAAAAGGCATGTGGATATCATAAGAAGTGGCTTGTATGGTTATTTTCTTCCCTCGATTAATCGGCCTTGAGGATTCCATATATTCACGGCGTACGAATTAATGGCGAGCATATGAAGATTTAAGAGTAACTTCATCAAAAAACCAATTATAGGTATTTTCGAAAAAAATAATTGTCCCAATATTTCTTATTTAACTGTCTATACAATAGTATTAGTTGCAAATTAAGATGTGGTACACTGTATGGGGTAATTAACGGAATCAACAATATTAGTGGCATTTTCATTATGAAATTAATGAAATAATATTTACAATATATATTTATTTCTACATCTATACTAATAGTATAAAGAGGAAAATCTTGTATGTTTGTATGGGTAAATCTCTTAAATTACTGTACCGATTTAGAAAATTCTTTTACTGATAGAAATCTACATTAGCCCTGAGCGCTATAGGTTGCGCTGTACGAAAACTGTTTCATTCGAGGGAGACGCGGGCAAAAGCTAGTTTATAGTAGCCAACAGCAGCACATGTGTAATATTTTTTTTTAATGTTTTAGTTTTGGAAAATCAGTTGTGATTTAAATTCCCGCAAATATGAAATCTTGTATCTCAGTTTGATATTCAAAGTTGTTATTGTAAATTCATTCCTTGTTTATTATTTATAGAGCTAATTTAAGAAAAAATAGACTATTTAGTCTTTTTTCTCTAAATAGGTCGTCCTATATAGAGAAAAATGAGAACACAAAAACAATCACGCACATAAACCATAGCACATAGTCCCGACGTTTAAAGTAAGGCATAAATTGTGTCACTTATCAGTGGCAAATTATTTTTCTGTTAAACTCATGACTTGACCCGTTATTTTATGTTCTTAACGATATGATAATATATATTGATACACTCGAAAAATGTGTTTTAATTAATTTTACAATTAAATACATTATAACAATAATTTTGTCGTGGCGAGTAATTAACATTGAACAAAAAAAAAGTGATACCGTGAAAACATCAATATTGAGTCGCGTTTATTACAAAATGTTTTATTGAAATGATATCACTGCTATTTAATTATGCGGCGGCCAGTAAAACAAATTTGGTAATAACAAACATTGGATTGTGGATTAAAAATTATATAATTTTTGGCAGTATATTATATAAGGATATTAAAAACAGTTTTTACAGTATTGGGTTAAATATTAGTAAGTGTGAGTGAGTATTAAACCGCTCTCATTAACACAATAACGATATTAAACTTAGATGAATAGTAAAAGCTAGAGAAGCAGTGTTTTTCTGATAATTAGACTTCGAGCCATAATTTCCGTCGCTTCTCGAATATGCCTTAAAGATAACATAGTCCTATTAGATTTTACTTAAATTGTGGTCTACTGTTAAGAACTGAAGTCGCCATATATTAGGTTAAGAATTATATGCAAATGTTCAAAATAAAAACAATAATAAGTATACGTGATATTTTGGAAAAAAAATAATTATATCTTACGTTTACGAA
The DNA here is from genome assembly GCF_014839805.1 of Manduca sexta. Classification (NCBI taxonomy): domain Eukaryota; kingdom Metazoa; phylum Arthropoda; class Insecta; order Lepidoptera; family Sphingidae; genus Manduca; species Manduca sexta. The sequence continues at coordinate 6,333,705 of NC_051141.1, read as the reverse complement.
AATGTTCGATATTTAATTATAATTTTTCAGACTTTATACCGGTTTTTATGTTATTATTTCCCTATGTTTATATAGACTGCATCATCCGAAAAATAGTTTTATTTCAAAATTGAAATTATCTATAATGAAAGGTGAAGTAAAATTATTTGAAAATGTATCTCAAAACAGGGTTCTGATACGCGACATCGGTAACTATTAGCACCGATGTACTCCTCAGATCGTGTGTAAGTCGGTCGATAGCTACCACGATAAAGAAGCTTTATCAAGCCGCGCACAATCACAAGCCGTACATAACACGAAACAGTAATTAATAAATTGATGTCATTCATAATCTCATATCAAAATCTTTTTAATGTCCATAAAGTATTAATTACGCTTACCGTTACAGTTATCAGTCTTTGTTCCACGTTTAAAAAAATATTTTATAATTTGAATAATACGGAGAGCATTCCCACTGCGCCACTGCATTGTATTATAATTATAAAAGTGATCAATCACTGTTGTAAAAACAAGTTCTGTAGAAAACGGAGAAGGAAATACGAGTTACTGGTTACATGGTCGGATCGCAACAGATTCTAATCTAACATTTTGAGTGTAATTTACAATTAAGACAGTGTTGACTGGTGTGTATGTAATTCTTGTGATAGTTAATGAACGCGTCATAGGATCGTCAGCAGAGCATAATAGACCTCCCACAACTATAGGACTAGAAAGTATTTCTTCCTTCTTTCAGAAAGCACAAATTATCAATACTTTTTTTTCCTTTTGGTTGGATGTATGACCTGCATATCGGAAGTAAAAGGGAGACGTGGAATTGCGCCCGCGCAATGAGCTTATCTTCTAACAGTATGATTAAGGGTGACCTCATCTCCAGGAGTGGCAAAAATATCAACTACTCAAAAGCTCCCAAATTGCATAAATAAACAATCTTTTTACCATTGTTTCATATCCCCAAGAAACTGCTTCTAAAACAAAGAGATCCTACGTCGTTCACTCCACTGACTATATTGAGGGAAGTAATTAATTAAGTAAAACTCGAAAGCACTAATTACAATGGTCTACTTTAAATTCTAACTATGAAGGAATTCATACATCCAAACGGCTCATTAAACAAACTCAGTTCTCGTTTAAATTTTATCAACGTCCGATAAATCTTTGTGTTTACGCTTTGTTTATAATTTACTTACGGCCTCCCAAGACTTATCGATGTTCGAGTACTGCTAGTGAGATGTCAACAGATGCTATTTATCAAACGTCAGTCAACCGCCGAGGGCTTGCTGAGCGTGAACCGAGCCTACTAAATAAAAAGGCAACAGTAAATACATGGCTGTGATATAGTAATAAAATCAACAGCTATCAAATGAAATAATTAATTAATTTCTTGAATGTTTTGTGGAATAATTATATTCATCTTGCGGACAGTGACATCTAAATGCAAGTGACGGCTATTAAAATATTAAAAGAGAGTAAACTTAGCGCGTCGTTTTTTTTTGCATGATTTAAGTATGGCGCCTCTTAAAAGCGCAATGGCTTTGCTAAGCGGTAAGATGACGATGAAATGATTTAGAGTACTGTATATCATATTGTATGTGGTTTGATATCTAAGTGCAATATAAGAAATATTTAAATCAAATATTTTTGAACTCATATAGATCGCATTATGGAATCAGTATTTAAAATAATTTGAAACGAGATTATTTTTGCGAAATAATATAATCGATATAAAACACAGTTTGTTGCACGTTTATCCGCGAGGAGCGTGGTAAGTTGGTCATTTGTCGTTGCGTTGGGCCCGCTGGCGCCAGTGGCGAACAGATAGTCGCTGGACCTCACAAGACGCGTAATGTAGTACGTATAAACTAGTGAAAATTAAGTGTCGCGAGTACGGTTCATTTGTTATCGGGGGTCACGTCTCATTTTATTACTGACATATTATTAATATCTACGAGAACATTGAATATTATGCGGCAGGCTCGCATTGTTTCGCAACCGCCGTAACAACTGTATGTGAATTGTGCAATTCATTTCATCATCGTTTCGTTTGCGAACGTTTAATACGTTTATGTCGATGATGTTATCTGCGCGGTTAAAGCAAAGCTTGTTTGTTCCGCTAATTGACAAGCCACGAGTATTGAGTTTTTAGTTGTGGTTAAAAGTTCGTTTGCTAATTTGGTGTTTGACAAGATCAGCGATAAACGGACTATGGAGAATTTATAAACAAATACTAAAAATAATTTGGAAATGTTTAAAATAAAAATATTCAGTTCTTAATGTAAATTTTTTACAATCGAGATAATCAGACCACCCTACTGTTGGTGAGTAGTTGTCGTACAGACACCTGCAACACCTTAATGGATAAAACATGTAAAAGTTTATTTAATTACCGAATTCTATTTATGTGATCATTACATGGAGTCCACATTATCTATCAGTTGACGTGGTAAAGGTCGAAGCAGGCGGTTGGAGCGCGGTATAACCGCGGTGTGCCTTGAGGATTAGTGAAGCTTCGCTCAATGGATATATAATATGGCGTCTCGGAGTAGTACCTTAAATGCCAACCTATGGGAGGGAGAATAAATGGTCCTATATCACATACCGTTATAAATAAAATCAATTGCCACATGTATATAAAAGCACCACTCGAGAATAGTTTGACCGGTTATATTCTTTTTTTGTTGTGTTCCTATTTATCATGACAGGATTGGTTTCAAAAATATTTTTGGAAAATCTACGGGAAAGTTGGAAACTTCGGCAAGATTTTTGTATGAAAATATTTTTCGTATACGATAAACCCCGAAATCACATAACCAATTTCAATGAAAATTATTTTGAGTATTTATTTAGTTCCAGATTGCATCACGTTTACATCATCATCATCACGTTTGGACCTGATAGGTGGCGCTGTTGTCGTGGCCTAAAAGATGAAAGGTAGTTTATATAAACTGCGGTCTATAACAGGACTTCTACCAGACTAGACTCTAATATAATATAAAAAATGAATTTTAGTTTGTTAGTATTTAATGCGCTGCTATATCTTTCATCTGATTGCGCAAGTTTGTGAACTTATTGCTAACACTTGCGAGAAGATCACAGGAATAGTAAAAATAACTGTCAGTAGATGGCGCGCATGTCGTCCAAGCTTAACTATGAAACCACCAAGCCGATTGTAAAGATTTTTTATGTATGTGTTTGGATTGTTCCAGCTTAAGGATAGGATAGCTTTGTATCGATAGGTGGCACTATTGTCAAGATCTAAGAAATTTAAACGTTCACATAAAATGCGGTCTGAGGCAGGACGTTTGCCGGGTTTAGTTAATAATCAAAAAGAGTTCTAATAGAGCTTTGTTCGCATATCAATAACAAATTATACGTAGCCCGCGGAGAATAAAGATCTAAACCAGAATAAAAGTTTCAGTGATTGTGTGATTGAACTAATTCACTTATAATATTAGTAAAATATTTTTGGAAATACCAACGACCATAAAATATTTTTTAAACGCTTTCCCTTTGTCCTCGATAGATTATTAACATACAAAACAAAAAAATATAGCTCTATGAGGCCTTAAAAATGGCCGTAGTTTAAAACAATATTAGTTGATATGCGTCATAGATTTCAATGTTTTTTTTAGAAAGCTTTAAAAATACACTGATACTAAGTGATGTTTCATTTATTTGTTAGATATCAGCCCGGAGTCTGGAATTCGTATTCGATATGTCGATAGGCGGCGAAAAGTCGGTGCATAGTTGTTTAAAGGGGAAGGCAGAGGCCCACACCTTTAGCGATAAAAGGCGTGAGTGACCTGCGTGCATTTTAAAATTCAAGAAGGTATATATGCCATTTCTAAATCGGATGCGTTGGGGACATCAACATAAATACAAACAATACAAATAGAGTCAGGACAATAAGTAAGTACATAATAATGTAAATGTCAATCACTACAAACGAAGGTGGTCGCTTAGACGCGCCACAATATCTTAGGTCACCAAGACAGCTGAGGAAGTTATGCATCTTTCAGCAACAAAGTAGCAAACCTAAGATAATAATACAGCGAACTTAATAAGCAGCTGACCTATAAAACCGTGTATTCTGAGGTCACGACCTAAATTATCTAAATAAATTCTTGCTGGCAACATAATAGGATTGCCAATTTCATCGGCTCTATAGCGATTTGTGAATTCTATATAATATTTAAACTAGTGTGTCCGTTTAATGAAGGTGTCAAGTGTTGCAGCCGAAATAAACCCAGTCTGGCCTCGCGGGGATTCAAAATAGCAGTTAGGGCGGTCAACGGTTTAGAATTGTACATTACGACCCATTTGCCACATTGTTGATATCAGTTTAGGCTCTTCTGCCTGGACAGCTATTTAAGTGACTACGAATGCTTTTATTTCTGTAACAGTGTGCGTAAAAATATTTAAATTGCTGAAAAATAATGATTTTAACATAAATATATTTTATAGATTTGTATTAGTATATTATTATTTTATTTATTTACATGTTTAGTTTTAAAAATATAGGTAGCCTTTGTTTCTCTCTTTTGACTTGTTCACGCTTGCTTGTGTGGCGGTTAATGTTCTTTTAGAACACTTTTTAGAGATTACGAATAGTCTTATCAAGCAGTTTTAGAAAATACGGTCTTCCGAAGCACACTCTTAAACAAGAAATAAATACTATTGAAATAAATTAATAATAAATACGAAAATTTGTTTCTTGTTACAAGAATAAAGCTTACGCATGTGATATTTCCTAGGCTCTCTAGTTTACAAGATTATCTTACCGATGCGAGCAAGATGCCACCGCTCAAAACAATTTGCTGTTGCGAGTTATAGAACTCGCAAAGCATAGGCTCAGTAGTATAGCAGAACATATACCTTATTCTATTTAACATATAATTTACCATTAATTTGGTATCGCTGGTTTGAAATTCGGTTGAGCGTGACGAATGCAACGCATACCACTTTTATTAAAAATTACACTCAGCTAATAATGGTTCCCAGTGAAAAATCAGGAATCCACCACAACATACATATTTTAAATGTTTACAACATAATAATAAAGTAAGCCAAGACAAATTTCTCAGTATTAACTCCTTGCCGCGCGGTATCTCTAATCAGCTCGATGTCAGTGTGGTGTGTTGCCGTAAGCGGTTTAGTAAGCAACGCCCATACTAAAGGTATGCTTGCCAATACACGACCAATTCAACAAACAGTGGTGCGTGCTAAAGGAGCGATCAACACTAATCGCATTTGTACTAGAGTTTACAAATTGCAACGGACAGTTCATAATTTGTGTAGAAAGTCAACTAACAGCTTTGTTACTGTACGTTTTAATTTAAATTGTGTTTTAGTTAAGGAGTTTTGTGATTTACAAATTTGTTTCGTAATTTTGGCATTTTAATGACAATAACTTAACGAGTTATTTATCTTAACATAAATAGATAAATTAACAATGTCACTAACGCAATCAGTGTCTTATGTAAGTGAGTAAGTGAATAAATATCGACCACAAAATGCCTCGTGGCCGACGTTGACCGATAGGAAAAAGGAAAGAGGAAGCGTCCAATGCGCCTAGAATGAAATTAGCCGGTCGGTCAATTACTCCGAACCGAGTGTGGCTTACTAATGGCACGCGCGGCGTCCCCTGCATACAGCACCGCTCATTTATATGCCTTCGCGCGTACTCTTTATTGTTCCATAGATTGGTAATACACGGGAGGACTGGCACTTTGTGCTGTAAATCGTTGTCTGTACACGTATCCTCGATTAACTGTGTGCTGTAGCCATAGGCGGAGCGGGCACGGTGTTAGTACAAGCCGCCGCTGTGCGAGTGTGGAAAGATGACATCATGTCCGGAATGGCCGGCCACACAGAAAACGTGAGGGTACGTGTATGAGTGACAGTAAGCACTGAGTGCCGAGTGGTACGTGCGCGCGCACTCGCGCGGTGACGCACAGCCCTTCGCGCGTTGTGAAACTGACCCGCTGACTACTGAGTACTGACGACTAATGTTACTTATTACCCTATACGTCATATATTATGCAATCCAACTATTTATTTAGTGCGGTTGTGTGGCCTTTTCATATCTTTAGTATTTTAGTCTGAGTTATATATTCATATATTAAGTAATTTTAAAATAGTCTGACGGTTTTATACTTTGCATTACATTACATAATAATCTGATCCGAATATAATGTAAATCTATTGTTTGTTACGATGCTTGAGCAGAATTGTAATTTGTCCGACAATACTGGCTACAAACACTTAAATCTGATTTGAAATCGATCGAGGATAACTAGTACGCACTTTTAAAATTTACCATAAATACGCCGTAACTAAATAAGTTTTTGAATGAATGAATAAAAATCTATACTAAGGACCTTATACTTAAAATTATTTTTATTTGAAATACAAATTATAATGTATTCTGTGCGTGGTTAGAAATTGAAATTAAAAATATAAAGCTAAAGAATGTAAACTAAAATTCGGCACTATAAATAGCTTGAAAACATTGACACACCAAAAATGTAACGCATATTTGAATGTATTACAAGCTGATTATATTTCAACTCGTCTTGCATCGAGTAATTCCGATAATATTTCGGACAAACAAGAACCGACGGGCGCCGTCATATTGGGAAGTTATAACCATTAAGAGAATACAATTGCAATTTCTTCCTGTCGTAAATAAACTTCGGCGGGCATGAGTAATCGTTACTTTGTGCTCACAATATCGGGTGGGGGCCAAATAGATTGGTACGTGCGGTGCATACGGAGCGGCGGTGCGGCAGAGCGGCGGAGGCGAGCTCTGCGCTATTATCACTTCGACGAATTTCGTCTACTGAGTTTTGTATGGTGTAGTTGAATTTTCCGTTTGTAATTATGTGTGTGGAGAGCGGAAGTGCCGCCGATGGTTGTTACACCAGTCACGGCGCATCGGCTGACGACCGCCGCGCGTCTAACGGGCTCTCACCGACTTTGGTCACCGGCGCGACTGCCTCCACTCATAAGGGACCCTATTAAATTTTGTTCACTTGTTATTATTTCGTGCCGCCGCGCCCGCTTATTAGGTAAGAACACGCTTTATCACATTCATATAAAATATGTAGCTTCACTTAACCATAAATAATAGTCTGTCACAACGAACACTCTATAGCCGATGGTATTTACATAAAAACTGCTATTAATCAGCTACGAGTTGAAAAATTGTTTCTTAAATATTAAATATGCTTTCGTACGAGCCCCTGTCGGATACCAGAATACCATATACGGGTATAGGTATGGCATACGTGATGGCTATAACTTACACTACAATGAATCCGCAAGGTTAAAGTTTATTAAAATGTGGCGAGGAAGCCCGTCTGCTATTAGGATAACAATATATATTGTATACGATTTGTATTCAACACGGCGGCGGGTTTGGTACGCATCATGTTTGGATCTGGAGAAGTTTGCTGCGAAAATTGGATAATCTTAATTCGGTTAATCCTCTTTCCATTTTAACGCCGTAACAGCACTATGTCAATTGGAACAGTGCATTTTATATAACACACGCATACGAAATGGAATTATATCTATTACAATACGTATCCAAAATTATACGCACGTCTATAACATCTGAAAACTCTCTAATATTCTCTAAAAAGGATACAATACCAATAACAATAGATTTGCTGTTATATTTTGAAATTTAACCATATCTTGGCAAGAGTTGTTTGAAGTTAGACGTCATGACTCCGCCGCACACATTAAAGTGCCCGATTCCAAACATAACCCGTTCAAGTTTTCACAGAGTCCACTTCCAGTGAAAATTGTAGTTTTAATTATACAATAAGAAATGGATGTGTAACTAATTGCTCTCGGCTTTGACTGCGTGAAATTTTTATTTGTGACAAATATTTAAACAAAATAGCCTATATCTTATTCTACCTTACTCCGGATTAAATATCATCAATATATACAATCAGACAGAGTTGCTTTCGTGTTTATTAGTATAGATAAACCATATATCGGCAGTTACAGGGCTAATTGATTGAAACGACGTTATTTTGCGACACTTACATACATATTTAAAATCAGCACTTTTTCCTATATTTTTTTAACCTCTTTAAATATTTTCGAAAATAATGTCGTTTAAGTCAATTAGCATTTCAACCGTAGATATATACCGATAATAAGATATCACGAAAAAATACATTTAAAAAATATTGTTACGCACAAATTAATGTATTTCCCTCCCTGTTGACCTCGTTAACCTGTCGACACTTATTTTTATTATCGCAACACTTAAAAATATTTTATTATCAATGAAAATTATTGTTATAATTAAATGAATTTGTTTTTTTTATATTTAAGTGGTTATTTCCGATGAGCGTGTACGTTTGCAAATGAAGACCACATTGGTATTGATCAAGCTAAGATGATGCAAAAGGAGTACGTCGCTACACATTGTACAAAGTACCATTCACACAATTATGGGAATACAAACCACAAATATCAAGAAAGCAGTATTCTTAATAGATTATACGAAATTAAGATGATGAAATGCAGACAGATACTAAT